>NC_138035.1:40922153-41152479 GCF_964106645.2 Podarcis pityusensis | reverse complement strand
GGATGATGTAAACCTGCTTCATGGCTAACTCTAAAAGGTGAAAGCAGAGGAGTAATTTAGGAAAGGGAAGTGAGAAGACAAACATTTATTTTTGGGATGCTTTGATGTATGTGCTGGCAAGTTTCAGCAAGTGCTGTTAATTTTCATGGAAGCCAGATGGTCCCTTTGTCTGTAGATGTTCCTTGGTCATAGGTGTATAATGCAACAGTGCACCTCTTTTTTCAGATCTACAAGAGGCCAATTTAGTGATCCAGTTATTATTTATTCATAGTGTCTCTGGTAAACACGTAATGATCATAACACATATCATAACACATTAACTACTTTGCCAATATTGCCCTCAAACCAAGAAGTGCAATTATTTTGATGCATCCTACAATACATTTAAAAAGTAAACCTTCATACAGAGTAACCAAGACAAAGGGTTCATAATAAAAGAGCTGTGCCTTTGTAGTATGGTACCTGCATGCATAAGGCCTCAAGTTCAGTCCTCAGTGACTTACAGCAGGGCTGGGAAATGCTTCCATTTCTTCCTAAAGAAACCGTATTGCCAGTCAACATAGACAAAACTGAACACTATGTTCTATTTTGGTACTGGGCAACTTCATAGGTCCTCATGAGGCACAGATAAGGTAGCCCTGTGTTTCTGACATTAAATCTGCTTTTTGGGGGCTGAGATAAGGGGAAGTCACTGTTGTATTTCTCTCAGAAGGATTTCCAAAATAACAATTTCGGTTGCTTCCTGTCTGTCTCTCCCACCCATCCTTTGCCAGCTCCTGATTTTTGAAATTCCCACATCTGTTTAAATATATGAAATGACATCATTTGACTGACTTGAAGGAAGTTTACAACTGACAGTCCTAATTATTTTCCAAATAATGCTTTCCGACAGGAAAGTAAGCAACTTCAACTGAAGGGACATGACAGATTTCCTTTGTTTTTTCCACACACAGGTTGTGTGTGTGTGTGTGTGTGTGTGTGTGTGTGTATGTGTAGAGGGGACTTCTAAAGACCTTAACCTAGAATCCGCCTGGTGGAAGTAACATTTACTTCAAGGCTACTACTGTAGCATTTCAAAGACTTCATAAATAGTAACTGGGGGTTGCTATTTTAAGTGACATCCTCAGAATGAGTTGGTAGTTTCAATAAGAAACTTACCTAGCACCTAAATGCAGAGGTTTATGAATAATGGTGTTCCCATAAGATCAAAGAATTTATGTGCCTGAGACACATTTTAACCCTCAGAAAATAGTCACCCATGACTCCTCTCAAAGCCAGCAATGTCATATTCAGCCACATATAATAGTTGAGATAAATAGTTTTAAAAATAATTGATGATAGATGTGAATGACAATTCTGGAAATGCACCATGCTTTTAAAGCCATATATAGTCCTCTATAAAAGTACCAGAAATTATGGGACTCTTGGAGAGCCAAGAATGCTCTTTGTCTAAAACAGGGATGGGGGACCTATAGCCTCCAGATGTTGTTGGCCTAAGACAGCATGGGCAGTGATCAGAGATGATGGGAGCAACATCTGGAGGGCAACAGGCTCCTCATTCCTGGTCTAAAGCATTAATAAAGCAACACTCATCACACAGCTCTCCAAAGAGTAGGGATCTCATTTTTCTCTACTTAACTGAAATAATAATGGATGCTGTTTGGAAATGGGGAAGAAATTCCCAGCTACAAATAGAAGACATCTATTATTAAGAAAATGGCATTGCTACAAGAGAAACCAAACCCCGAGAAAGAGAAGTTGGGAACAACTACACTTTTATTGCACTACCAAACTGCTGTCAAAGCATACCCTTATATATGTAGGAAAGCCCTGAGGTTAAAACTATGAATACACTGATGTGCAAATAACTTTCATAATGAATGAATGGGATTTACTTGCAAGCAAATGTTCTTAGAATTGTGGGATGATTTTCTCCTTTTGGAAACTTTCTAGAGCTATTGCGCAACCAATGTGCAAACTTCTTTTTAAAAAAAATCCTAGATACTTTTAACTGATAGAACACTGGAGGTTCAAAAAGTAGGATGGGTTGTGGGGACCTTATAATCGTATGTTCTTGATGGCAGTGGGAAAAGCTAAAATAAAAGGGCCACTTTAAGCAGGAATACATCTGCATTTTAGGAATCAGAAACTGTAATTTACTAAATTACAGTGCTGAAAGCCAGTCCTCGCTATTACGGCATTGAATGTTGTATACAGAATGACCATTTATAATAGGGAAAAAAATTACTTAATACTAGAGTCCCAGTGAAGATGTAATTATTCTTTTTAGTTTATCTTACTGCAGTTAGTGGATACCTTACAGTCTGTTAATGACGCATCAATCAAATCAAGCAATTTTATGAAATTAGTGTCAGGATATATTTCAGAGTCAGCCTGTAATCCCTTCACAAGCCTTGTGCTTCCCTATTTCTCTCATTCTCCATTATTGCACTACAGTGACTTAAGGCTTCTAACATTCTGTACAACTATTCCACCCCCCCTCCTGTGGCCCTGTGTCTGGCTTTTATGGAGAGAAAAATGGTGAAGCTGCATCTATCCCCGAATTTGTACGCAGGCACAGAGTTAATCATGCTTCCTGTTCTTTCCCCTCAAAAGATACCCTTAAAATATTCTGTGTAAAGCAAACTACATATCCAGTTTCTACTGTGTGCACTTGCAAATATGTCCAAAGAAGTGGACAGCCCACAAATATTTTACTGTTCAGTGCACACAGTTAAGTGTAGAGGAGAGAAAGGGGACAACTCTGTTCCTCTTTATGAAAAGTGTCTTGCTGGGTGTTTTTGGAGGGTTTTTGTTGGAAACTGCAATGGGAACATTGGTCTGTTATCCCATCTTGGGTGGGTGGGGGGAATGGATTGGAAGCAAGGAGTGGGGGAGTTGCAAAAGAAAAGCACCCACCCTACTACACTACTGTGTATTTATCCCCCTGCAACTTGCACCCCACCACAATGCTGTTTTGCAAAAAAGAGACAAATGGGGTTTCAAGAAAACAGGTTGATGTGGGGTGCACAACTTTGCTTTTGTAGTAGATGATCAGGCAAGCAGCTGCTTAGGAGCCTATTCGATCATTAAAACTCCAGGGTTTATAATTTTTATTAGAACATAAAACGTAAGCAGAAAAAAAGCACAGGACATAGTTTCTTCATCCATCTCCATACCTATTTCTGTAAACTGGTTTTCTTAGACACATAGGCCTTATAGCTTCTCTCTTAATTTACTTGTGTATGTTAATAAAGAATATCAAACTGGAAAACTGAAATAACTTCATTTACATCTGACAATTTAAATTTACATCAAGGGGCATAGTTTCAAGTGAAATTCCTCTTACTTTTGGAAGGATGGTTTTTTTGGAGGGGAATTGAAAAAATAGAAAATAAAGGGAAAATAGGTTTAGGAAAAAGGAACAATTAGGCAGTAAACCAAAAAAAGGCTAATGATAATTAATGGTAACTATATCCTGCACAAGCCACTGCCAGTGATTTACATAAATTCTCATTAAGGTGGATAATATATTTTCTTCAAGTCCCATTAAACAAGCTTTAGTTAGCTGAGCTTGAAAAACACTACCATGAAACTTCAGTTGTCAGGTCATTATTATACAGTACCTGAAATAGGTTTTTGAAGGATTATGTGAACACATGCAGGAGACAACTACATCCTTCAAGCAAAGATGCTGTGTAAACAAATACGTCCAGGTGTTGGAGGTGGATCTTCCTTGTTGGATTCAGCTCATGGTTGAAATACATCCCAGTAGCTGGATAAAGAGAGGGTTATGCTACCCTCAATGGTGTACTACTGTGCCATCATCCAGCTAAGCCGTGATTTATAGGTAGACTAAGCCAAATGGCCGTGGGCATAGCTGAAGGAAACTTAAGTAATGGGAACCTGTTATGGGCCTTGATTTGGTTGCAATAAAAATGATACATCAGTTCATTAGCATGATCCTTGCAGTTGGGGGCAAATAGAGATGAATGCTGTCTTGTGCAGATTTGCTTGTGGAGTGCCGTATGTTTAACAAGGCATTCAATCTTTGAGGCAAAAGAATGAATTCAAAGATGGCACAATAATGTAAAAAATGGAGCTAACTTAACCGAACAGGAGAAATTGGCTCCAAACTATACACTTACAGATGGGTGCAAAGGATGACCTCTTCCATTGTATATCCAAGATCTGTAAAAAAATCTCAAGGCATCTAGGTAACCTCTGTTTGATGTACCTGTGTATAAATACCCCTCTGAGACACAAGGACTAATTTCTAAGAGTTATAGTACCTTGTAACAAGGTACCTTGTTATGCCATAGTTCAGCACAAAGAACTAACTTTGTTTCAAGTTTCTCAAGGAAGACCTGCAGAAAATTGGGGTAATGTGTGGAAAATTTCTGTGTTCAACTTTTCAAAGGAAACACCGACAAAATGTTAAGATTTTTGTGTTTGTCTAAAGAATGTGCCCATGCATATGCTTTTCTAATACAGTACTTAAAAAACAACAACCCTATAAATTTAAATAATGTGCATTCTAGCTTTTCATTGTTCCCTCTTTAATGGCCCTCAGTTATTCATACAACACAGCAAGACAAGCTATGGCTTACCATGACCGTGCAGGCTCCTGAAGCAGAGCATGCAACAACTTCGCTTCCTCCTGGTTTTCTTTGTTCCCTTACCGTGCTCAGCTAAGCCAAGATTTGGCTTCACACGTTGCCCAAACCTAGGCTTCACATGCTAACCATGAACTGTAGCCAAGAACAAACCTTAGCTCAGTGTGGTATAGGAGTCAAAATGAGTAGGGAGGAGCAAAGTGACTGCCATCTCATTTCTGGGAGCCCACATGTTTATGCTGTCGCAGCAAGCCATAGTTTGGCTCACTGGGTCAACCAGGCCATAGTTTCCCTTTACTTATGGTATGTCTATCTCTCGCATTTGATGCCCACATTTGCCTATCACAGTAAACCATGATTTGACATGATGTGTGCAGGCTGTAATGAGCCTCAGGCCTACTCCCCACAGCCTCTTGCTTGCAGCCAAGCATGACTTGGAAGCTTTTACTTTGTTTTACTTAAACATGTTTTCATGTTTTGTTTGAATCCAGGATTATGATTTAACACTAAGCATAGTTTTGAAACAAAGGCATTTTCGTAACTCATGGTTTGAGGTAGGTTTGTTTTGAAATGGACCGTAGTTAGTGTTTAAACCTGGTCCATGAATCCTTTTAAAGGTGAAATATTTCCCTTAGCATGACCTTCTTTTGAATTCTTTGGATAGGGCGTTCTATGTATCACACGAATGCTGCATTGTGCAGTAAAAAGACATTTCCCTTTTGAGAGCTAGTCCACTTAGAAGTAATTCATATATCTTTGGCCTTGCAGATACTTATTTAGTCCTCTGTTTTCTATGTTGTGCTAAACTTAGTGTTCAGAAAAGCTCCAAAGATTCTGTAATCCTTGGCTTCTCTGTTTTTGGTTGCCTATTTCAGTGCTACAAGGAAGCCATAATTGCCAATAATTACAGGCTTAGCGGAGCTGCCCCTTTTTAGGAACAGCCACTTCCACCCCTAGACCCCAGTAAAGATATCATCTTTAATGATGCCTGTCTAAGAAATCATGCCCAGTCTTTTGCTATGGTATGAAATACCCCCTTTTTTATGAAGAGCTGTGCTCAACTGTTCTATTTAAGCATTCCACACTGTACTGTGTTTTACAAAAGGTAGTAGGCAGTTGCACCTCAAAGTATGGTACTTTGGTGATGTGGTAGTGACTGACTGAGGGGGGTGGAATCTTCTACCTGGCTTTGTCTTTCACATCATAATTGTGCAATGTATGGAAATGGCACTCTGGTGCTTCATCAGCTTGCATGGATCATTCCTGTGCTAATACCATTCATTGCATCCGTGGCCGCAAGTTTGGAAACTACCTTACATGATTAGGACAAACTGTTCAAATGGGACTTGCATACATTCGTTTTTGATGTGACACCCTGACAAACTTTTTTCTGTTGGAAAAAAAAGAAAGAAAAGTTGCCATGTGACTGGTGCTGGTATGAATCATACATCTATACTGTATTTCAGTTGTAAACTGGAGATGCTAGGTAATATGGAGAGGTGTGGTGAGAAACACAGCATCTTTGTACTAAGGCTTGCAGAGTCCCATATTATAGCTGGCATAGAACTGCATGACATTAATTATATTAACCATTGGTAGACATGGCTTCTATGGTTGAACAGGTGCAATTACTGTTGGTGTTGGCATGTAAGAGTACAATCAAGGCTCCATCTTAAATTTCTAGTCATTACTGGTGACCATATTTACATACCTCTTAATCTGTTCATTCTGTGCTTTATCATTCATCTACTTGCATTCAACATTCCAGTTACCTAAGATACACACACCTTCACTTGTGAGTGCTATGGATCTTGGCTCTTATTTTCTTCAAGCTGTGTTAATGCGTTGCTCCTCTTGCATACATTTTTCACTCTTGGTTATGCCTGTTAAGGTATTCGGTAGGATTCCAGGAAAAGGTCTAGTGCAAAAGGATTATCTTAAAATATTGTAAGGGACATATCTGGAGAGGGGGAAAAACCCCTTCAAGGTTTGAACTTTCTTTGTCTTAGGTGACGTGAACTGATTTGACAACTGAATGGTGAATTTTTGCATGGCTGCTGGTGTTGTTGCAACAGTATTCAGAGCAGATATCTGGCAATCTGTGTTCTCATGCCCCTTACCCCATTAGTAAGCATAACTGTAGGCAAATAAGAAATAGTTTGTATTCAGTAGTTAGTTTACCTTTCAGCACATTATTTTTAAATAAGATGAAGAAAACCTACACAGATATAACAGTTTCATTACAGCATGAAGCTTTTTGTTCTCAAATAAACTAAATGTTAATGAGGGACGGTGGATATATTCTAATATTTGTGTGACCTGGCAAATGGCTTACAAATCGAGAAATAACTACTTGATTGGTGGAAAAGGTGTATGAAAGTTCTGGCTGGGTTGTGCTGAAATATATGATATTTGGTTTCTGAGCTGCCTGTGTAGATAAGTGTGTGTTTCTGTTAAATTCTGATGGGTTGCAATGCCGAGAGACCATAGCTTAGGATCCACAGAACTCCTCAAAAGCATCTTTTCTGAATCTGAAAGTTTCGTGTTCACTTGTATCAAAGTTGACTGTGGGGGAGATGCAAGATGACAGTTATCCCTTTAAAACAAAAACTGGTTGCCTGCTGCTCAGCTTAATTATGCACATTAAAATAAATATTGACCTTTTGTGGGAAGCCCGCGTAACTCTTTAAAGCTCTTTTTATTATCCTATTACTTACACGGGTGGCTCTGGCTTCAGTAGCTGCATGGAATCAACACAGAAATGTATATCTTAGGCAGAAGCTTCCAAGTTTCCTTTCTCTTCCCACCCCCACAATGTAACATTAATTTGGTAAGGTTTTGTTTCTCACTTCTTGTCATGTCGCTGTGCTACTCTACGACGAAAATTTATGGTTGAGTGTTGAGAGAGCTAATCATTGTCTTAATCCAGCACAGCCTTTTGTGATATTTGGGTGCTTTTACAGCTGGAGATGGAAACAGTCGCTGCTGCTGTATGAGAAGTGGATGGCCTTTTAATATTGCGCTAGGGAGCTGAGGAAAGTGGTTTACCAGTGGCTTTGGTTTTTTAGTAGGATTGTAAAAGAGCTTCGTGTTTCACCCACATGATCCTTAGGAAAGCTAAACCTCCTGGAAAATAGCTGTTAATTTTTGCTCGGCATCCAAGTTAGTACCAAAGAGAAGGTGATAACTGCTAACTGAAGCTTGGCCCTTAAGTTGTTAGGGGCACCAGGTAGGAAGAATACTGAGAATAGTTATATTTTCACGAACGCCACCAGCCAAATTCAGTCGAAGGTATTGAAATTGTAGTGCACTTATTGTTGCAGATGTAGTAGGAAGGAATGGGAACTTTATTGCAAATCCTCTCATGTGAACATATTTTCCATATTGCTCACATTTTTATTCTATTCATGGGGAGTATTACCCAAAATTGCACTGCCCCAAGCTCATTGTGTTCATTTTACCTCTTCTAAAGCAATTTCTCATTTGACTACCCGAATCACGGAAACTATAGTATTCAATCAGTTGAATTGTTTTTCATTTTATGGGTCAGTCTCCCATGTTTTTAAATTGCAGCAATTGAGGGATACCTTTAGGTGTCTCTTTCCAGTGTTGTGGTTCCTCCCTCTTTGCTTTATATAGGACATAAGGGACTTAAGTCATGCAAATGTGATGCAGTATTGACACTCACTAGAATGCTCTGATGTTTATGTCAGCCATCTGTTGGCAGATCAGCAGCTAGCATATTCAAAGGTGAATACACCCTAAAATTGTCGAGATGCGGTGAATCTGCCACCAGCTTGCTGGCATACACATCAGTGCGTTTTCATGAGTCCAGAATAGCCAAGGCTTGCAGAAGTTCAGAATCAAGAAAAGACACAAGGGAGAGCAGATGTAGCTGGTCCTTCCATGGCTTTCATAACTTGGGGTTATAAAGTTCAGGAAAGAGAGGGAAGATGGGTGCAATTAGCTTCACATCACAAAGATCACCGTTTTGGGCAAAGAAATGAACCAAAACACATGTTGCCTATCATGATCCTCAAACATGTGTCTCTGCCAGCAGTCAAATAATTTAAACCCTGTTGGGTTGCATTGGGATCAGAATGTGGTTAGAAGAAAGGAAAATGTGGGATGAAGATGATCTGCTATGTGAGTTCAATGATGTGAAGAGCATTTGTGAAGTGAGAGGATGTAAACTTGTGAGTACTAGGCTTGTACTCTCTCTCTTAGGCATCTATCCAGGCAATTGTATTTTTCTTTTGCTCATTATGTGGCATGAAGGATGGTGTTCTCTGAATTGCTGGAAATTACAAGTGAGGAGGGGGCTATTGTACTCAGGTCCTGTTCCAATAGGCATCTGGTTTGCACCAGTGAAAAAAGGATGATCTTTGATTTGTTCCAGCAGGACTCTACTTAGGTTTTTATGTTCTTCTGGAGCAGCAGTGGGGAACAACAGGCTCACAGGCTAATCTTCCTCAAACCACACCCACCTTCCTATCAGCTGATATGACTTGCAATGTTGGCTGATGGATGGGAGGGCAGGATTTAATCCTGCATTGGCAGGAGCAGGATTGCACAGCCAAGGCAGCAGCATTCAATGGCCTTTCATCAGTGCACAGGTGGGTGGGAAAGAGGAAAAAAGGAGCCTGTACAATGCAAGTTTCTTCTCCACCCACTATCTGGGGCTTGGAAAACCCATATTTGGGATCCTGAGAGGTGGATAGTGCCACACACCAGTCAAATTTGGCCAATGAGGCCAATCGCAATAAGGCTTGTGGATTCAAAAAGATTCCCCTCCCCTGCTATGGAGTTATCTCAAATGGGAAAAGAAGGCCCATGGGATTGCCATTTCTTCTTTCGTTTTTCTTGATTCCTTCATAATTCCTAAGGTTGAGTGTTAAATAGCAAACAATACATATGTTTCAAACTTTGGCCAGGAGACTGGTTCTCTTAAGAGAACTTCTGAGCCAGCTTACTCCAGAAATTTAGTAACCCAGTAAGGCTTTGAGATTTTAAGTCATCCTGTGAAAACTTCGTTGCCTATTTCTTATGATTATATTTGCTCAGGTCTTCCAAGCTTCTCTGCATGATATTACTTACAGATAAAACAGATTTTTCTGTGTCATCAGAATACATTTTTCACTTTCCGATTTATAGTCTTTCCCAATGAAAGGCTATGGTGATGAGTTTGGAACCAAGCTGAAATCCATAAAGCCCATAATTATGCAGAACATTTCCCCAGTTCCCTTAAAACCATCGTTCATCCTTGGAGGGCCACAGAATATTTTACATATGACGGCAATATTCATGAGAAACAGTTTCTAATTGATTTTGACACAGGTCTCTACAGCAAGCCCCACATGATCTGCAGAAGAGAAAAGAATTTGCCTGGTGTGTATGTGGCCAATGTCTGTTTCAACTCCATTATCATTATCATCAATTGAATTTATATACTGCCCTATACCTGGAGGGCTCAGGGTTGTTCACAGAATAAAAACAAGCCAACCACAAAATACACAATAAAAATAAATCAAGGTAAAGGGACCCCTGACCATTAGGTCCAGTTGTGGCCGACTCTGGGGTTGCGGCGTTCATCTTGCTTTATTGGCCGAGGAAGCCGGCGCACAGTTTCCGGGTCATGTGGCCAGCATGACTAAGCTGCTTCTAGCGAACCAGAGTAGTGCACAGAAATGCCGTTTACCTTCCCGCCGGAGTGGCACCTATTTATCTACTTGCACTTTGACGTGCTTTTGAACTACTAGGTTGGCAGGAGCAGG
Organism: Podarcis pityusensis; assembly: GCF_964106645.2. Taxonomy (NCBI): domain Eukaryota; kingdom Metazoa; phylum Chordata; class Lepidosauria; order Squamata; family Lacertidae; genus Podarcis; species Podarcis pityusensis. The sequence goes on along the minus strand of NC_138035.1, from coordinate 41,142,089 downwards.
GACCAAGCTACGGGAGCTCACCCCGTTGCGGGGATTTGAACCGCTGACCTTCTGATCAGCAAGTCCTAGGCTCTGTGGTTTAACCCACAGCACCACCCGCATCCCTTAAAATAAATAAACCAACCCAATTACCCCCTGGGGAAACTCAGGCCTATGGCCTCTTTTATCTGCCGCTCGTTATTCTCCATAAACCCCACTTCCTCTTCCCAGGCCCTGCCTCTCACTGGCAATAATCTGTGCCCTCTTTGACTGCTTTTGCCTGGCTGGAAAGTTTCCTTGAACTGTGGTGGTGCCTCTTGCTTGCCGGGATGGAGAGATGTGTGTGGGCAGAAACCTTTATTTTATGTGACTGTTACATAGCCTACTGTGTGTAGGTAAAGATTCAGAGCTGCTGCTCCACACACCTTTGCTGCTGTCCATATCCACTACTAGCACTCACCAAAACTTGTACATTTGCCCAAGAGGCAATTCAAAAGTGTGATGAAAAAGGACTCCCACCCTTGGTGCCTACTGTCATCAGGCTAAGTAGGACATTTATAAAAAACATTTTTTTTAAATTCTAATCCCACAATATATTTTATCACATATCATTCCATTGTATGACTAAGTTGGTATGCCTGTTTCTCTGTGTTCCTTCTCAGTGGTAAAAAAGAAGTATTAAATCAGGATGAGTAATGCTTCTCATAAGTGTATTTAAGTTGTTTTCTGCACAGTTGTACAATGCTTTGCAGCCATAATTAATCAGGATACAACATTTAATATTGTATTTAATAAGAATGGCCGACATACGGTTAATAAAATAATGGTGCTTTAAAACATCCTAACAGAAGTTGCAACAACTTAGTCTGTATTGCTAGCTACATAATGCTCAACCTCAGATGGCTTGGGTCTTTCCAACCTTGCTATGTTGCCACTGTATGCTACTGTTTCTGCAGCTTTATCAGTATTGGGGGATAAAAGGTTCATTGTTATTTTTTTTGCTTTTGCTTTGAGGAGCTGATGCAGCTTTACAGTTCTGAATGCTTGAGTGCTTAACCTCCCCCTTTCTGCCCCACCTCCAATACATTTATCATTCTCTTAGTTTTTGGTATGACAGGATATAGACAGCCTTTCAAATGGTGGTGTGAGAACTGAGACTAGCTGATAATAGGTTTTCGATTTTGCATTTTTATAGTGGGACCTTGATTCCCAGTGATAGCTTTCATCTGTTAACTCATTTATAGCCACTAACAAGACTGGCAATATTATAAAGAATAGATGATTTTTGCTGGCATGTAGACACGCTCCATTTTTTTTTAAAAAAAGGTTTGTTTTATTTGTTCTTCCATTCTATTTATATTTATATAATTTGTATAAACTAATTCAGTCATATTGTTGAGAACTCAAAATGCTTTAAAAGATACTTGGTACTTAGTAACCTGAGGGAAAATGACACAGCTAGCAATATAACGTTGGTGCTATAGATTCTTTTAATTTTTATTTTTGGCCTTAAGCAAAGGATGAATGGGAGCAATATTACTTTGCTCCTCTCTGTATTTCTGAAACACGCCTTATAACGCAGGTTCTAAAGCAGGGATCAGCAAACTTTTTCAGCAGGGGGCCGGTGCACTGTCCCTCAGACCTTGTGGGGGGCCAGACTATATTTTGAGGGGGAGAAATGAACGAAGTCCTGTGCCCCACAAATAACCCAGAGATGCATTTTAAATAAAAGGACACATTCTACTTATGTAAAAACATGCTGATTCCTGGACCGTCCGCAGGCCGGATTTAGAAGGCGATTGGGCCGGATCTGGCCTTAGTTTGCCTACCCATGTTCTAAGTGATGTGGATCCTTGGATCAATCCCTTAAATGGAAGTTGTATGCTATTTAGGCTAGCTTTTGAAGACCAAACAGATGTTAATATTTCCTCATTTACTATGCATAACATGGTATATTTCATGGAGAAACCATAACATTGATTATCCATAACTAGTTTGTCAAATTCTAGAGCTGTGTGCAAGCAGTGCAGTCAGCGGGTAAATTTCATTAGCTGTCCTCTGATGTAGGAACATGATTATTATTATTCTCCTTTTGCAGATCCCAAATTGTACATAATATAAATAGTTCTGTAGATGATTTATGTGCCAGTCTTCTACTGCATGTTAATATCAATGCACTCTCTGAACTCAAGAAAATAAAAGAAAGGGGAACTACTCCTTGGCTCATGTTCTTATGCACATGTCACCCCAAATACTTTCACAATCTCATCCAGACATTCAGCACTAGTATTTAAATCCTGGCATTCCAGACTTTTGATTCTAAGACTAGATTAGGCATTGATCATAAATCAAAAGGTGCTGAAAACAGATTCTCCATAGTGACATTTCTACTTAAAACATCCAACTTGTGAATCGGGGCCAATGCATAGTATGTGAACATCCAGTGATGTTCCACTTATCAGGGGTGTCATCACGCCCTCAGGATTGTGGGTGCCTGCCGCTGCAGCATAGACATGCAACATCACACATATGCCTATGGTTACCTGGAGTAGCACCTACCATATGAAACTGCATCTCTCTAGAAATAGCATGCAGCAACTATTTTATGGTTTTGAGAAGGCTAAAAACATTTCTTTTTACTGAAGCATTCCTGGAAGGCTGATATTGAGTCATTCTACTGTTCACTTGGGTTCTCTAGAAACTACATTTTTCTGATTTTTTTTATGGTATTTTATTCTGTTTTATTCTATGACATTTGTTCTTTGGCTCCAGCTGGCACAGCCAATGGTCAGAGATGATGGGAGTTTTAGGCCAACAACATCTGGAGGGCATTGTGTTAGCTATCTCTGACTTGGATCGGCTGGTCTCCTTAGAAACATGTTTGAATAAAATTGTTGCAGTATCAGCAGGAGTTGCTTCCATACGAAGGTCTTTCACCTTATAACAAAGCAACAGATGCCCTCACCCTATGTATACTTTCTACTTGGGTTCCAGGTGTCTTCAAATCTGGGCCCCTCCATTGGTAATAATATCCAGGTCAGGAAATTGGAACTGCTTCTGCCACATAGTTCTTCCTAGAATAATCTTGATGTCTGAATCTGAGAGATTGCAAATATTATTTCACATTGATTTAAAGAAAGTAAAGCCTAAAGTAGAATTGTGGCTTAGTTTCAAATGTTAGCATGGCAAGAGCACTGAGAGTAAATACTTTGTTAGAGCCCTGAAATGGTATGTTCCCTACTGATACAATTCCAGTTCTGTCCACTTACTACTTTGAAATCAGTGTAAGAGACGGACCAAATAATAATAATAATAATAATAATAATAATAATAGAGAACTGAAAGATTCTCAATGGCTTAAGAGCTGGTCCACTTGTCCCTTTAGATACTAATGTGTCTGCTAACATTAGGGGGAATTCTTTGAAGGTGGCCCACCACTAGTTTTAACCCCACCCATATTGTAAGATCTGATTCCCCCTTATGCTGGTGGAGTTGTAAAGTACGAGGAACATATTGGCATATGTGGTCGGGATATAGCTATGTACACAAACAGGTTGTAGAGGTGATTGGCAGCAGTATTGTTGGCAAACAAGTCACCTTGGATGCCAAGTTATATCTCCTATCCATTTTTGATGGTGCCAGTCCTGACCTTACTTCTCAACAATTGATTCTATGTCTCAAGGGTGGAAGGGCACATCTGTTTATTCTGTGGATCTGTGGTTTTAAAAAAGTCATGCTCATTGCCATTTCCAAAAAACTGACTCATAAAATACGTGCCACCAGGAGTGATGTGGGACCCCTCCGAATTAGTTTCTTTGTGGTTTATATGACCAAAACAATATCATGGTTGGCACATTCCCATTAGAAATGAATTTATTTGGCAACATTCAAGAATATTTTGTATGTTTGGTACAAATACACATCTTGTATTCCACTATGGAATATATTTTATGCCATTCATTCCTTTTTATTATCTTGTAATTTTATTCTTCCTGTTTTTATTATTACTTTGAGCTTGATGGTTTGCTTGTTTGTACTTTTAAAAAAATTATAAAATGCTAGCACAAACTCTCACAATATTAATAATGCTGAAGGTTCAAGATTGCTGAGCTTACGGGCAGCATTATTATGTTTCTAGGGACTTTCATTGACTTTTAAACATCATATTCTAATAACACTTCCCTGCCAGGTTAATCTATTTAGTTTTTTCCCCTTCATATAGTTTACTGTAAAAAGTAAGATAATTGCAGTGGAGTCTCCTGTTGCAGTTATACACAGTGGTGGATGCTTAAACATGATATAACTCACTTAGAAAGGTGCGGTGGAGATTCTTTTTCAGTGTCGTATATCTGAGCTGTATCCCATTTTATGTACCCTGTAGTGATTAGGAGTTAATTGAACTAGCATAAATGTTACGCCATTACAGCAAGGTAAGTAAACCATTATTTGTTTTTGAGAGAGCAGTAAATTAAGTTTGATGACTCTTTTGTCATGCATCTATGCTGGGCAGCAGCATTGAACTCAAGTATGATCAGACCCAACTGTACTAATGACACAGTTTCTTGCTCATGATTATGTATGCAGCATCTGAAAAAACCCTGAAGCTACTTGTTGAACTTTTGATACCAGCAATGCCACTTTTATCTTAACATGCCTGAGTGTTTCATGATTAGTACGTATAACATATGTGAACTGTTACAACAGTATTGAAGCCAGACACATGGTTGAACACACATAGAGAGAGAGAGAGAGAGAAAGAGAGAGAGAAAGAGAAAAGAAAGAAAGAAAATGTTTGGGCCACTCTAGTGATATCATTTGGATCAGTTTAGGGTTATAGGTTAAGTCATTGAGTATCATCATCTCTCTCCTTTCAAGCAACTTTGTCCTGCATCATTGAACCATACACTTTCTCTCATCAATTTTGGTAGACAGTTTTATAGAGAGCGGATTGCACTTACCCCTCTGGTTAATAGGAGGCACAGGCTGCTCTTATGCACAAATTGAATTAACTCTAACATCTGAGTCATAAAGGAAGATCTGTCTCAAGGCAAGCAAGGGATGAAGGCCGGAGAGGGAATGCAGCATTTTTTTTCTCTTGACACTTTCAGTAGATAATTGGTCCACGGAATCACAGAACCAGAAGTGGATCATCTATTCTAGTCCCAACATACCTGTATCTCCAGTGGTAAATGTCTGCTTGACCTTACTCTGAATCTTGCCCTGGTGTCACCTGGCACCTTTCTTCCTGAGGTCGCTGTACTGCTGCAATGTTGTTCTTGCAGTTTTTTGGAAGCCCCCCCCCCCCCACATTGGCTATTGTAGAAAGTGATGGGAGGAAATTCTCAGGATAGCCCCAGCTTCAGATAGTATGTCCTATGGGCTTGCCCTGGTTTTCTGATTTTCCCATTGAAGTAGGCCAAAGACTACAAAATTATTCCTAATCTCTAGAAAGTGTTATTTTTTAAAAATGTGAGCCAGCTGCATGCACTATGCACAAATATCGTCACTTCAGTATTCCATAAATAGATTTCTTCTTTTGGTGGGGAAATAAGGAAGTCCTTTGCCTTGACTTTCAATCTTTTCCCAATATTTCTTTTAGCTATTTTGACAATACAAGATATATTTAAAAATACAAGCCATTAGTGATATTATGAGTAAGCCACAGATTCCCCCTGGGATGCACAGAATGGGCAGGCATTAAAACCTAAAGGGGTAGACTCACTTACTGAGCCTGCAAATGTTATCTGTGGCTGACAGAAACTTGCCAGTTCTGCTGGAACTTTGACAAATGGCTCTCCTTGTGACACTTTTGCCTTTCAGAATTTTTTTAAAAATCCCCATTTGTAATGCTGGAATAATGACTAGAATCCAAAGATAAAATCTTCATGAGAAAACTAGCTGATAGTAGTGATCTAATGTTTGCTGGTTCCTTTAACCTAGATTCTTCCTGCAGAAGTTAACCACCTGAAATATTGAGCAGATAGTGTCAGTAGCACTTGCTAAGGTGTTAAGGAAACTGCTTCAAACATTGCTTTTGATTTGGCCAACGAACATTTAATAGATGAAATAAATGTTCCCACCATTTGTTCTTAGTTTCTTCTTGAATTTTTCTTTTTATTTGGGGAGGAAGGGGGGAAAAACTTGATCACGCCTGCACAGCTGAAAGTAGCAAGATTCAGGTGTTGCAAGCACCCTCATAACTGAGATAGCAGCGTTTACCGTTCGATGCTGTAGTTGTTCAGTCTCCGAGGCTTTTCTGGTAACTGCTTCAAGGAATAGCTTTCCTGGCATGCATTGTTCTAAAGGACATATGAGGAAACTGTAGCCCTTCATATGTTCTTGGACTGAAACTCACATTATCCCTGACCATTGGCCATGCTGCCTGGAGGTGATGGGAGTTGGAGCCCAACAACAACAACTGGAGAATGTCAGGTTAGTCTCACCTGCTGTAAAGCCTAAATAAGTCAGTACCTTTTTATTTTAGTTGGAATTGATCAATTGATTTAGCATCATGACCATTTCTCTTCTAATACTTAACAGGTTTGTGTAGCGGGTGTTTTATTTTCTGGACACCTAACAGTAAGCAATTACTGTATTTTTATCAGTTTTCCTCATTCATTTATTGTCTTTTTAAAAGTAGTTCCAGGTATTTCTCTCTTCTCTAGGCCCCTCCCACTTTTTTAAAAAATGGAGTAATAGAGTAGTATTGTTCCCAACAAAATGACTTTGTTCCCAGTGAAATGACTGCTAGTTACCACAAAACAGAAACCACATATAGATGCTAGTCTTGTTCTAGGGCAAACAAAAGGTCTAGGAGCATGGATTTTAAGTCTCTAAAAAGTATCCTTTTTGTAGGCAAACATCCACTTTTGTTCAAAAGTTTTGATACATGGTTTAGAATAAATGTTTTCCTTCTTAAATGTCTCTTCAATAAAGTTTAGAGTAGGAAACGAAGTAGCTGTTTGAATAGTAAAACAATTGAATCTGTTTACCAATGCACAGTAATACTATGTGCAAGTCCATCAATTACATATTGGTTGAATGTGGTTCCTTCTATATGCAAAGCATGCTTTCTGCTACTGATCTGTGACCCGTCTCATAGCTTTAAGTGGAAATGGAATTTTAAAAGTTCTCTTTTCATGTAGTTCCCGCCAGTCATCACCGTACAACTGAAGAGCTTCAACAGACTTAATACAAAACCTATTTTCTTCTACAAGGTATCTCAGGCTTATGAAACAAATTCCTATGCAACCTTCATCCCTGCTCCCAAGAATTCACTGAGTTGGAACTCTTAACACCTGTATAGAACTCTGTTGATTTCTGATAACAAAAGCTGGATATGAGCATTTCCAATTTAAGTCTGTTCTAAAGAACACATACACATATAGGTCAAATATTAACCAGACCAAGAATAGAAAATGCATTTGTAAAGTATCAGGATAACTGCAGTCTACTGAAAATGCAAGTGATGTACATCGACAGTTGCCAGGAGCTTACTTATTCCACATTTATTTTTGGGTCTACTCATACATTAGTTTCTTTTGCTTAGGCTGTTTCATTAAAATACTTAAAAACAACAGCAACATACTCATACATGGACTATATACAAGTGAAGATATGCCTATTAATGTGCATAGGAGTATGGGGTTCACAATCAATTCTTCGTAAACATAAAACTCAGGAATTAAAATAGGAGAGAGTTTGTATATCTCTACTGCCTGCTATCTGACCAAACTGCGGGAGACAGAAGTGCCTGGCATGCTCTGGTCCATGGGGTCACGAAGAGTCGGACACGACTAAACGACTAAACAACAACAACTGCCTGCTATGAAAGAAAATCCTATTTGAGCAGGTCTCGGCACAGGAGATGATATGAGCACTGTTACACTATAGACATCAAAAGGTCTGTGGAAACAAATGGTATAGTATGTTAAAGTAGCTTAAACATAAACAGATATAGAGGCATGCACCTAATGACAAAGCAGCCATCACTCATACATAAAGCTCAGTATGTTTAATAAGTGTTCCATTAGAGTCACAAGTAAATTAAGTAAAATGGGAATTTTATAAGAACCCTTATATCCTTTAAAGTTCAATTATGACAGAAGCATTTTTGTCATGAAGTGTCAGTGGCCTATAAAGACAGATTTCTCTACCTGTTTCATAGCAGTCCAGGGGAAGGGAAGTAAAACAAGGCATAGGAATCTCTCTGGAGAAGCTACTCTTATTTGATGTTTTTTCTTAGACTGCGGAAGATCAATCAAACCAGGAAAGCCACTGAGGCACCTAAATGAACTCTAGCCAACCAGCTGCAATACCTATCTCTGGCCATTATTTGTGTGGTGCTGCAGTGCAGTAAACAAAGGGATCCCTTTGTATACAGGCGACGACCATTTCATGTAGGGGTTCCATTTCTGTTCCCTGCACGTGTTCGCAGAGCATGCATTAGCATGCCTCGTCCTGCTATGAGGGGATTCTGCCCTCATCTCGGTCCAAAAGGACTTGTGCGTTGGTAAACTGGGGGGAAGAGACCAGCTGCCAAGTCACAATTCTTAGTTGTAACAAAGCAGCATTCTCTTCCTTTAATGAGACCTTGAGGAAATCTGCCCACTGCAGGGTCTCTTTTCCCAGGATACCTGCAAATGGGCCCTAACATGTGGGGAATCAAATAGGTAAAAGAGAAGATGGGAGTGGGACTTGTCAGGGGATTTTTTTGTAAAGTCAAAGACAACCATGGGGTTGCAGTGCTCATCTCACTTTCAGGCCGAGGGAGCCGGCGTTTGTCCACAGACAGCTTTCTGGGTCATGTAGCCAGCATGAGTAAACCGCTTCTGACACAACAGAACACCCTGACGGAAGCCAGAGCACACGGAAATGCCATTTACCTTCCCACCGCAGTGGTGCCTATTTATCTACTTGTACTGAGTGCTTTCAAACTGCTAAGTTGGCAGGAGGTGGGACAGAACAACGAGAGCTCACCCCATTGCAGGGATTCGAACCACCAACCTTCTGATTGGCAAGTCCAAGAGGTTCAGTGGTTTCAGTGGTGTAGCGTGGGGGGTGCAGGGGGGGCCAGCCGCACCGGGTGCAACATCTGGGGGTTAGGGTTAGGGGGCGCAAATCCACGGGTTAGGGGGCGCAAATCCACGGGTTAGGGGGTGCAAATTACTTGCCTTGCCCCGGGTGCTGACAACCCACGCTACGCCACTGAGTGGTTTAGACCACAGTGCCACCCACATTTGTTTTTTAAAAAAAGTGTGTTGGAAATGTTTGCCTGATTTTGCAAAACTTCAGAAACAAATCCTTTTAATTCTCCTGGTTATATTTTCTAGTCCTGTGAAGTTCATTAGCATGATGGACTATGTTGCCTCAGTGTAGATTTTCTGGAAAGTGAAATCTTCCATCATTAAAGGCCACTCTTGTTTGGCTGTGGTAGTGGACTGGAGGCAGTCCTTGATTGTTTTCAACATCCCATTCATTGTCTCTCAGTCTGGAAACTTGTGTTTCAGGATGTGAGATCACAAACAGAAGATTCTGATGTTAAATTAAAAAATGATGGGGCAATAAATGTACCAGAGATGGAAGATTTTGTTTCTCCCCCCGCCCCCATTTCCATTCATTTCCATTTCTAATAATAGTTAAGTGGAACCAGAAATGGAGGCAAAGTTGATAAACAACCTCAGCAAAAATCAAAATAAATATTTTACTGACCTCAATCTATACGCAAACCAAAAGGATCTACACACAACAAATGTTCCTTAAAATGTTACAGCAATGTACTTCAGACAATGGAACTGCCGAGCTTTGTATTAGTATGTATTTGCAGAACAGTGGTGTATTTGCAATGTTAGCAAATTCAATAACGGCAGCGATTTTTTCTATTTGGAGCAAACCTGCTGAAAGCAATCCATTTATATATAATGTACTTTTTTTAAAAAAAAAAAAAGGCAAAAAGGATGGGTAGTAATGTGTCTGAGGATCTCTGATGTTTTCTTTCTTTCAGTTTCTGTTGCATCACCGCAGGAATGAACTCTGGTCATAAAACATATAGCTACATCTGAAATTTTGAATAAATCTGTTTTTCCATTAATTCAGTTTGCAAAAAGTAGGAGAACATCCTTTTTGTATCTTCTTTGCCAACCTAACCCCAATATCAGCCATCCCATTTGTAAGATAAAGTTGTCCAGTATAACACTTGGCTGTATTGTGTGTGTGTGTCTGTGCTTAATTGTTACATATCCTTTTAGTGATTTACCTATAGACCTGCTAATAGAGAGATATTTGCAACTAACAATTGGGAAGGGAACCCAAGTTTAACAACTTTGCATCCAAACCAGTGTGTAAAATGTTACATGTATGTGTATAAGCTCACACCAGGAACAGATTCCTTTTATGCAAAAATAAACACGCACAGAGAGAGATTCCATTTCTGTTTCATTTCAGCTGGTATAATACAGTAGCTGAGGAAACTGAGTTTATACCTATGCTATACAGTAGCTGAGAAACTGAGTTTATACCTATGCCATTACCTGTAAGGAAGCTGTTATGGAAAATATGGGGTTAGAAGGGACAAAATAAAACAGTCACTTTGAATTTATGGAACTGGCTACCAGCAAAACTTGACTTCATGTCCCTGTGAAATCCATAATCTTTTAGCTGCCTATAGTTGGTCAAACATGGGCTGCAGAATTATCTTTATTAGACAGATTTGTTGTGTCTGTCAAGGAATTTCTCTGTGGATTAAAAATTTGCATACATCTGGTAACTTTGTGTAGTTATTGCTAGTTCATGTCAGCAAATTTAATTCCATCATGTAAATTAAAATAGGTGTGCAAAAGGCCAGTTGGGGTTTTAGTTTGGAACTGGTAAGGAATTGCTAGTTTAAGCCACACTTTTTTTGTCAGCTACTCATATTTCTTTTACGTTTTAATTATAACCCATCAACTCATAAGTGATTGCTTCTGGGTTAGACTCAGATGAATGTCATTGAAGGGTGTTTTAATTTAATGGCTCCAGCATAACATCTGTTTCTAAGGTTTTAAAAGCCAATTTATATGGAAATTTATTGTAGCAAAAAGTCAATAGAAGAGATACTTCTAACACTGCTTGTACTGCAAAGTATGAAATTTTAAGAAGTGGAATAGCTCTGATATTACATTTTTTTTGTGCTAATTTAGAAAAAGAAAAAGAGAGAATGTGCATATAATTTAGTAATCTTGACTGTAGTGGTCATGTAGTCTGATTCTTTCTCTGTTTGCTCTTATTTCTTAGCCGAGCTATCAAGACAAACCAGGATCTTCTTCCTGAAACGCCGTGGACTCAGATATTCTACAATGACTTCTGGGGCACTCTCCTTACTCACAGTGGGAGTCACAAGTCGTATCGACCTCTCTGTACGCTCTCTTTTCGAATTAACCATGCTGTTGGAGGAATGGATCCTTGGAGCTACCACCTTGTAAATGTCCTCTTACATGCTGCAGTCACAGGTCTTTTCACAAATTTTTCCCGAATATTGTTTGGCGACGGATATTGGACCTTACTGGCTGGCTTGCTGTTTGCTTCGCATCCCATCCATACTGAAGCGGTTGCAGGAATTGTAGGAAGGGCTGATATTGGAGCCTGCCTTTTCTTTCTGCTTTCCCTGGTCTGTTATACTAAACACTGCTGCACAAGGAACTACTCAGAAGGAACCTGGGGCTGGATCTTGGGTGCAGGGCTATGCGCCACTTGCAGCATGTTGTGGAAGGAGCAAGGAGTGACTGTTCTAGCAGTTTCAGCCGTTTACGATGTCTTTGTATTTCATAGGCTAAAAATGCACCAAATCATTCCTGCTGTCTATAAGGTAAGAACTGTGGCTCGGACGTATCAGTTTCTGCACCATATTGATGAAGTGCATTTATCTAAAAGAATAAAGAATCACTTAAATCCTGCCATATTTAAAAAACACACAGAGATGCCTTATGGTAGAAATAGAATTCAAATTATTCCACAGTGGTTCTTCTTCTGGCATTTGGCATTTCCACCTTGCTGTGCTGTCCACTAAATGCTTCTTGGGCAAGTATTATTGTTGACTTGTTCTAACAGCTTCTTTTCCAATGATGGGCGGGAAGCAGGAAAATGCACATTTTTGCCCTGTAATAATTGACTTTATTAACCATTGATTCTATACAGCACTGGTTTCCAGTTAGCTCTGTACTACAGACCCTATGTTTTCCAAAGCCAAACCTTGGACCTCCTACTTTTGAAAATGTTGATATCTCTATGGTAGTTTTTGTCATGTGAAACGTTCCATGTTCCCCTTGGGTGGGTTACACAGACCCCCTGGGGTATACATATATGCCCTCTCTCTCATAGTGTCTTTGCATGTTCCTGTTTGATTTTAACCAGTTGACTGGCCCAGATTGCATTTACTTGTTCATGGCAACTTCACTGTGAGCAAGAACCATGGTTCTGCACAGTAATTTAATCAACCCTTATGTGTGTTGTTACGGGACACGGGTGGCGCTGTGGGTTAAACCACAGAGCCTAGGACATTCTGATCAAACTAATGTGGGGTTATCTCAAGATGTAATACTCTTAAAAGAGATGTGAAATGTTTTTAAAATGTATTTCTTACTTTTTTTATTTTTTAAATATAAATTGAAAAGAACTGTGTTTGCACCTCAATTTTGTGCAAGATTGGCTTGAAGTGTGTGTTGACTGGACTGAGGAAAATACTCTATATTGAAGCTTTCTTGAATAGCTTCCCACAACTTCTACAAGTGTGTTAAGTAGACTGCTTGTGGTTAGATTGATTTGCCAGGTACATGTAACTTGTGTATCCCGTCATTCTGCATGTCAGCAGCGAGATCTGTACAAATTATACTAAAACATTAATGTGGAGCCAAAATTCAGCCAGGAAATGAGATTTGAAGAGGGTTGTAATTATAGAAACTATGCAAATTCAGAGGCCTAATTCTTTTGCAGTTGCAATTCCCAGCCTGAGAACAGGGCCATTAATCAACTTTGCAGATTGCACTATTCTGTCCAATTAGTACTACAAAGCTAATTTGAGCCTTTGTGCTCTGCCTTTGAAAAAGGTGGGGGAAAGATGAAGCAAATGGGGCAGAGGCCACGACAATATTTTGATTTAAAATGCATTGAAACTAGCTCTTTACTGGATATGTTATTAATTCAGCAGTGCTAAATGTCTAGCATTATATGTTCAAGTCACTGTTATAGAAATTATCTGATCTGAATGCACACCACGTAGTGTTAGGAAATGCTACCAAACAACATGCCATCATTATGAGTAGGTCAGGAACCATGCTTTCCAAAATGTGAATTGAAAAAAGTTTATCTCCTTATTATTATTTTAAATGGGAAATGTGTAATTCATACGGAATACGTTTCCAGTTATCTGTAACATTAAATGTGTCACAAATGTGATAATGCAGTCTGTTAATGTAATCTGGTGTTATACCCACAGTGTCATAGCATATTTAATGAAATTATATGGCAGCTAATTTTAGTTGTGGAAACCTAATGCTCTAAGAGTGATACAGCTAACACTTCACCTTAAGTTTGAACTGGGGGAAAAAATCACACGTTCGCTTTGAACTAAAGATTACTTCAAGTCTGCAGTTTCCTTATTTTTTCTGCTACTCCAGAAGTTACATTTCTCAAAGCAAGCGTGTGTTCAAAAATACAGAGTCAACCTTGCCTAATGAAACTCTGCAAGCTGGTATCAGAAAAATAATCTAGAAATATCATTGCAATTTTTGAATACCTAGTTGAGTTGTAAGACTTGTTGCAGCAGCAAATTGGCTAGAGTGAAACAACTTGCTCAACTCAGATATTTAGGATAGTATGTCATAATATGATAAATGAAATGTTTAACCTTATTCATTCACTTTTCTTTCCACACATCACACCATACAGCTTTTCTGGCTGTTTTTTAAACTCAAACAATAACGACACAATAATCACTAAAGATCAAGCACCATTGTATAAAATCCCCATAGCATTTCGGTAAATTAGCTTTTTAAGAATGACATTGGGGATTTTTCAGTCTTCATTTGTGACTCTACCCATCGGTGCTCCTGAGCTCAAGGGGTTCCTTTACAGCACTTAGGACAACACTCTGTAATCATAATTAGAAAACGACTGTGTCCTAGCAAAAATTAGTTCCTAACAACCTGCTATGTAGTAAATGATTGTTAGATATAGAATGTGGCCTGACCTCTTGCCAATTTTGCTATCTACGCATAAATGATTGGAGACAAATGTGCGCACACAAGTGCACTAAACTGTTAAACATGGCCTTTGTTTGTCTTGTGGATTCTTACACTTTGAAGGGCTAAATAAAAGATCGGGACCACAACTGATTACTCCCTTGTGGAGTCCCTTCATTCAGGGTTATTCAGCTGAGAATTAATTTATCCAGCATTTATATCTCATTATAAACGTGTGAAAGTCTGAACAAATATTTGCATTTGTTTGTGCCCTGCAGCTTCCTTTCTTCTAGAGAACAACAGGTGCTCTCTAAAAAACAAAGGCATGGTTGGTACTTAGGTCAAATGTCTGGAGCAGATTCTTTCATGATTCTTCATCTTTTACTACTACTGCTACTAATAAATTTTATTATTTATACCCCGCCCATCTGACTGGATTTCCCCAGCCACTCTGGGCAGTTTACAACACCAGTTGGTACTTTGCTAGATAGCATGAGTGGCAGTTCTCTACTCAGTAAACCAAAAGTTTGATAGGAAAAGAATGCAAGGATAGAGAAAGGGAGTGATAAAGAATTGGTATCTATAGTCTCAGTACAAATCTAGTACTGCAATTTCTTAATCATGCTAAAGTAGTCTGAAAGGTTGTAGGCTGCTGTGGTCCCCTCCCTCTCAGTTAAATATCTTAGCATTTTGTCTGCACTACGGAACATGATTAACACAAAAGAGTCCTAATTTAACCAAGTGAATCGGGTTTGCAGGAACCTGGTTCACATTAGCTATGGTTAATGTTGTCAATGCTGCAATACTACACCCTGGCTAAATATGACATGGTTAGGAAAGGGGGAAGTTAATAAATTGCTTTCCAACTTTGGGACATAGATTAGACTCATTCTCATTCACCATCATTGCCATTTGGCCTGGAAACTTATTGTGAAAAATGGAGCAATGGAGAATTTTCAGGATTCCATTTAAGCCATATGGGAAGTCTCAGCTCTTTATTGTTACAGTTCTGGGCATTAAAGACATAAGAGGAAAGTTTAGCAAGACTTTCTGGGGGAAACTATTCTGTTGTTGTAAGGCGAGAGGAAGTTCAGCAGAAACCAGGAATAGTTTTGGCTTAACAAATCCAGTTCAGCATGTCAAGTCAAATGTTACTCAGGTTGGCTTCTGAATACAATGTAGTTAAGAAGAGCCTGCTGGATCAGGCCAATGGTCCATCTAGTCCAGCATCCTGTTCTCACAGTGTTCAACCAAATGCCCTTGAATTAAGCAGGATATGAGTACTCTCCCCTCCTTTGGTTTCCAGCGACTAGTATTCAGAAGCATTACTGCCTCCAACTGTGAAGCCAGAGCATAAGCCAACATAGCTTTCAATGTTTCAGGTTGTTATGCATGATATACTATTGTAGTATAGTTATAGTGATACAAATGGCAATTACTGTAGATCGTTGATTTGTAGAAGGCAGGTATTACACAACTGGAAGGAATAACTCCGTACAGAGCTGTGATGATTATTCCCCTGTTATTATCTATATTATTTATCTAAAATATTTCAATACCACCTCCTAAGGTGGTGAAGAATAAAGCCATCAAATACAAAGCAACAATTCAAAGTACCATATCAAAATGGTAATAACTGACCATTCAACTGATATCAAAGAGCAGGGAAAGTTGGAGCAAATAGAAATATTTTAACACCTGGTGAAAACTCACCAACTTAAGTGTCTGGTGTATTTCCGTGGGAAGCTCATTGCATAGCTTGGGAGCCACTGTGCTGAAATGCCACCTTGCAAGGTTCCACGAGACAAAGCTCTGAAGGTTGTGTTGGAATAATATCTTAGTGAAGAAGGAGGTCCATAGTGGAAAAGGAGTGGGGAAATTCAATACCAAGCACTCTAAACCTTTTTATGTGGTCAACACCACTCTCTCAAATCCACACCTGCACTTTCCTCTAGGGCTTTTGCTAGCTGGAACATACTCCTGAAACATAATGCCTGTTGCATTATGTGTATAGATTGTGTATAGAAACTGCTTGCTTTTTGAATGGCCAGAATGTTATCTACTTTACAAGACCCATTGTTCCACCCACTGTTTGTCTCTTGCCCTTCCCACCACCTGGGAAGAAAGTTTCTCCATCACTGGGTTTCAGTTTCAAAATCAGTCACAAAAGTGACGCAGAAGACCCCTATTTTTGGTAGTCGATATGGTATGAAATGCCATCCTGAACCATGGATTTCATGCTCTGACCACACAGAGTTGATTCTGATGATTACTAGAAAGTGAGCATGTTCTGTTGTGGTTGCCCCAATTGTGAAACATCTGCACCCAACATTTCACCGACATCTGTTTTATATAGTTTAAATGAGCAGTGAAGTTTATTTTAGCACTGCTTTTGCGATTTAATTGTTATGCTGTTCATTTTATCCTTTGATTTTAGCTAGTTCATATTTTGTATTTTTGCTGTGTTTCAGTGCTGTATGAGTTTCTTTGTTTTGAAGAAAGCCTTTCATTTTTTTCTGTAGAGTTAGGTTTTTCTTTTGGGTTTAGATTGCATTTTTTCCTGTTCTGTGTATTTTATTGACATTTTATGTAAGCTGTTTCTTACTCACCCTCTCTTCTATAGACATAGTTTTAGATAGGATTTTTGTCAGCTCTAAAACCCTATCTCATTAAGTTAACAAGAATTATAGAATACATTGTTTATCATATACAATAGTAATCAAATCTTGAAATGAGTTAAAATGGTTCCACTGGTAAGGTAATCAGCTTATTCTATGAAGGGAATATTAATATTTTCTATTACACATTTGCCCTTTATGACAAGGCATAAGCATAATGTTGTCAGAAACTCAAACCTTAAGAAGCAAAGAAGCAAAATCATTTGAATGTCCTCTAGAGTTTCCCTAGGGTACAATTATTCTTTGAGGCATGAGGTGAGAATATAAGTTTTCATGGGGATTTGTACAGATGGTGTTAAAGGTTGCTTGTCATGTTGACTTTACATGCCAATTGCCAACTTCAAGAACAGTATGGCTTATTCTCAGGCACATCTATTCTTCAGGGTATTGGTGGACTTGTCACATGCATTCAGATGAATTTCTCCCCTTCTCAATATATGCTGCCTTTTAGATGACTGACACAAAATGTTGCATGAAAGGACAACCTTAAGAAAACCCAAATTTTCAAAGAGCCTGCATTTGACACAAATTAGTCCAAAGTATATTTGGGAGATTCTTTCTAGAAAGAGGTATTTGGCAACTAGTTTATATATTTCACATAAAAATCTTTATAGCTAGACTCTGGATTGTTTTAAGTGGTGTTAGTGTATGTTAGAGTAGATGGTGGATGATCTTTTTTTAAAAAAATCTTGACCTTTCTCAACCGTCTGACCCAATCTGACACTTCTAAGCTTGATTGTAGGTTAGCATGCAACTCCCAGTTGTATTCTGCACTTTTGCGGATTTTGCGGTGCGGTTTCAGTGTGCGCACGTAAAAAGACTCGATGGCTTTGTAAGGAATTTTGTGTCAGCAGTTTGCAGTTGCATAGTGGCCTGGAAGGTTCCTGTGACCTTGCTTTCTAAAGTTAATCTCTATGACTCTAAAGAGCACCAGATGGTTTCTCTATGCTCTGCTGGGTTCTGAGCCCTGCGATGAAGAGAAAGGACAGGAGTGCTCTGGAGTTCTTGCACTAATACCTATTTGTGTTTCTGATTTAGCCCGTTTACCACTTTTCTTGAATGGCTGTATGGTTTCCACTTATGCCTGTTTCCGGTCTGCCTTCAAATGAACAGGTTATACAGAACAGTCAGCTTGCTGCAATGCTGCAGGCATGCACCCACTTAAACATAATTAAGCCAATTGTCTTCCTCAATGTCCTGAGATGTGGTGATCTAAAAAAAAGAAAGAAGTAGTAGTCTAGGGCAATATCTATTTTATGTTAATTGCTTAATTGTACTAGAGGTCAAAAATCAGCAGACCTGTCATGGCATGCATAGCAGGTGTTCCATTATGTTGGCTATGATGGACGTAACCAACGTGGTGCTCTTAGAACATTGCTGGACACCTGCACTCACTACTCCCAGCAATGGTCAGGAATGATGGGAGTTGTCTTCCAGCAACATATGGTGGCCTCTCCCTAGGTTATGGTCATTCCTGCGAGTTTATGCTCATTTTCATCCCTTAGCCAGTAATGGGAGCACTGAATCCATGCCAGGCAAGTATGATTGCTGGCTGTGAAGTTTATTGTAGTGATCTATTCAGTTTCTGAGTCTTAGCAATATTTTTTTATCTGTTACATCCTATGTGTGTTTGAATTAGGATCTGTGCTACGTGTGCCACAGTTATAGTAACACAAAGTTATTATTTTTTACTGTTGCACAAGTAGAAAAGTTTATATTCAGATTAATATCCAGCAGCAATTCAGATTTCATTGATGCTGTTAGCTCTTTCCTTGCTGGCATTTTCAGAACTTGACCTGTGGAAGTTGGAACATCTGATAAAACACCACACATCTTTTCCCAGCAGGCTTGCAAATGTTGAAAACCTATCCAGGGAATGATGGACAGCTTGATGAAAGTACTTCAGCTGGAGCACGATGCCTAAATGAGGCAGAATTCCCATTAGACACATACCTTTAGGAGCTAATACAATTACTGCAGTTTGTGGCGCAAGTTGTCTAATCTCATGAGTTTGGCTATTAGCAAAGAGGGGTGGATGCACAATGTCCTTAAGAGTGGCAGCATTGTCAGCGTAATTTAGCACACACCGATGAGCTGCAGTAATTGCAAAAGACCATGTCAGGTCAGAGTCATTGCTCTAGATCATTAAAGTGAGTTGGTTTTACACTAGCCATCCGTTAACTGATTACAGCATATAATTATTACAAAAAGCTGAAACATAGGGAGATGTAGTGGTTCTGACATCACTACAGAATTTAACAGGCGAATTGATGCAAGGTTAAATTATCTTCCATCCCTATCATGCTGCGGCACACCTAACAAGATGAACTAAGTTAAGGGTTGTAGGTTGCATGGAAATAGATTCAGCTGTTAGTCATTGTCTTGCTTTTATTGATTAGCTCAAGATGTCAATCTGACAATATATTCCATGTGATTTATTATACGCTGGTAACATTAGTGCATAATCTTTCAGCATATATTGTCTGGAGTAAATGATGCATGCTTTATTCAGATTGTGGGTTTGTGTCTTAAGTCGATCCTAGAAGATGAATAGAAAAATCTATGAATCTATAATATCAGTCAGTTGTGGCTTACAGGGTGTGACTAGTATTTTTTTTAAAAAAAAAATGCCGGGGAAGTAACTTTAGGAATTACAATAGCCTTTTAAGATCAGTGTTTCAAGAGACACCATATTTGAAAGGTATTTTTTGCTTTCCTGGAATGGTACGATAATTTGAACAAACTGATAAAAGAGGACCCTTTTAAGCCAGTTTAATATGGTTATAATAAAGTTATTGCAATACATGTATCATTCAGATAAGCAAATTGCCAAATGCTAAAATGAAGTCTGTCTGTGGATGAATTTAAACACAGGGTAAGATAATGTTGGGATGACAATGGAAATCACTGGATAAGTCAACTAATGTTTCTCATGTCATTATATATGATGAAAATCTATCATGTTATTAGATTGGAAATAAAAGTATGAACAAATGTACTTCCTCTCTGTTAATGTACTCATTTGCAACCCATTTTGCATATCTTCATAATCCTATCCATATGTCCACATCTGCCCATTCTACCTGAAGCTGAGAGTGAGCAGGGATTGACTGCTAGTGTAAGTTATCAGGAGAGAAACATCGCTGATTCCCAGAAAATGAAAATGAACCATTCTTCACATGCACTTGGCTTTTCAGTTGGAATATTTCCTTAAATAAGAGTTTCCCCAAAACTAGTCTTTTTCAGTGTGAAAATTAGAAATGCTTTCCTGAGAATTTTCAAGGGCAGGACACCAATTATTGCCTGGAATCCTGGCAATCTTGGAAATCTCCCAGCTTCATTCACAAGAGATAAGGATATTCCTGGTGCACATATACAGGAATGTCATTGTTGCACACTTCACTAGATAGTGGAAGTAATTACCATGAGGAGCCACCTGTGCTGTGTGAGAGGCAGCTGGTCAGTGCTATAACCTCAGTCAGGTGTCAGTCGGAAGTCCACACCACCTGTTAATTACCCTTTCCCCTTGTGGGTCTCCTTTGTCTGTCCTCTAAATAGAAAAACACAGATGTTTGTGTACATTTTAATTAAGTGCAGACCTACTATTAAGTGCCATGGTTTAAGATGCCCACTTTTATTTTGAGAAGAATGTGCTGCCACCTGTGCAAGCTGAAAATCTAAATATACCACAATTTACATTTATTATACTTGGATATTCAAGACTCTAACACTATTGCTAATTAGCATTTAGATGGTTCCTAGGTAGTAATTTTGTGTGCCTCTCTCTTTCTTATTTCAAGTAACTTCTGACCCTCCCCTTTTTTTGTAACTTTATGCCATCTATCTATCTATCTATCTATCTATCTATCTATCTATCATCTCACCCCTAGAATCCTGGATTATCTCCTTTAATGCTGACAGGAAACTTGCTGATCGCAATGCATTTATAGATTTTTAAAGAAATAATTTGAACCAAGCCAGCTGGTAGGATGGGAAATTGGAACAGCATATCAGAAAATGCATTCTGAAAGGGGGTATATAGTGGCTTTGCACTGATTGGCGAAAGGAAGATTATACAAATTGGATGACCTTTTGTATGGGGTGGGCCAGAGGGAATGTGACCCTTCTTGCTTTACTTGGTTCTCTCCATGGCTTTTGATACCATCAACCATGGTATCATGCTGGACTGTCTCTGCAGGTTTGGAACAAGAGGCAGGAGGTCCATTCCTGCCTATGAGACTTGTATCTGAGAGTATCATTGGGTGACTGCATTTTGACCCCCTGGAAGTTATGCTGTGAGGTGCCACAAGGCTCCATCTTATTTTCCCCACTATTGTTTAACATCTATATGAAGTGATAGGGAATGGCCACTAGGGAATGGATTTGGGGCAGAGTGTCATCAGTATGCAGATGATACCCAGCTCTGTTCCTCTGTTACAGTTGAGCTGAGTATGGCTGTGCATGTTCTGAATTGGTGCTTCAATGAGTGGTGGACTGGATAAGAGCCAATAAGTTGAAATTAGAAACTGAAGCCCAATAAGATGGAGGGGCTGTGGATGGATGGTTTCTGTTTCCAGGAGTTAGGATAGCTGCCTGATCTGGTCAGGTCTGCATACCTTCTGAAGAACAAAGAACACAGCCTTCATCACCAAAGGTTCAAAGCTTTCCCCATCTTTGACTGGTGTTCCAGGTAAGGTCATTTCTGGGCAGGCATAGGCTGTTCCATGCATAGGTAAACTGAATATTTGATTATTGTAAGGTGCCCTGTGTGGAGCTACCAGGTAGAGCACATCACAGTAACATTAGTTCTTTCAGTGCACAATGCAGTGGTTAGGGGCACTGACAGGAGTGACCTATCATGTGCATATGATATCTCTTCTGAAAGAACAGGCTGTCAATTTGCTATTGAGCTCAATCTTAACATACTTATATCTGTTTATGAAATTTTCAAAATTTGGAACCTGTATATACTTTCCCTCAATATACTCCTGCTTGTATGTTGAGGTTTTCAGATGAAGCTTGTCTGGTCTGCTGAGGTCAACTTTGTAGCAACTGGAGGGAGGGCCTTTTCCATTGTGGCTCCCCCTCTGTGGCTCCTTATCTGTGGGAACACCTTCCTACAAAAAAAAAAAAAAAAAAATCCCATCTTTGGGAAGCCATGTAAGATTATACCATGGGGACACAGTGGTCTTCAGTCACACTCAATTATGGTTTTGAGAATTTTCCCTCTTGAAATTCTTGGTAGTAGCTATTTTTGTTTGTATTGTTGCTGTTTAATGTTGACATGCAGTGCAATTTTACAGTAGAAGTACTTGTGCACTGTTCACATTTTTTTTGTTTACATGGATAAGTTCTAAATTTGGAGAGTCTCGCTCATTGTTGAGTTCTCTTTGTCCCTCATGTAGGTTTTGAAGCTATGTAATATTGTCTTCAGTATGTTGCAGGATTTATTAAACCAGGTTGTTGAATCAAAATAAACAATTTCCTGTTATATTATGGCCTTGGGAAGGGAAGAGAATGTTTCTAAGTTATAGCAATAGAAGAAGCAGTGGTTCATACATAGCAAATTCACTATAAATGAAGCAAAGCAAAAATCACAGAGAATATCATTAGGATATCCTGGGGCACAGACAGAACTTTCTCTGTCAAGGTGTGTTTTCCCACGGCCCTGCTTTCCACCCAGTGCCATAAATCATGACTGAAACTGTGTGCTTCTAGATGCCAATATTTTACAACACCCAGAGTGTTCTTTCTGCTTCATCTGGGCTGCTGGATAATGCTTCAAAATACATAATAGGGCAATAAAAAAGGTAAAGGTAAGGTACAGGACCCCTGGATGGTTAAGTCCAGTCAAAGGCGACTATGGGGCTGTGGCTCTCATCTCGCTTTCAGGCCGAAGGAGCCGGCGTTTGTCCGCAGACAGCTTTCCGAGTTTACCTTTTATTAGGGCAATATCTTTATCAGGCCTACCAAAATGTCAGAAAATAGAAATTCCAGGTTCCACAGAACTCTTCATCAGGCTCAGTGATGCAGAACTCATGGAAGCAGAGCTGAGTAAGAACTGTTTTGTTTTCTGAAAGGGCCTTCTTTGAGAGTTTACTAGTTTCTCCAACACTCTGCCGTAAGATTATTGCCAAATAGACATGACTTGAGCAATATAGCCCTTTCTTTCTCTTCCTTACTGCATTTTTCTTTAACCATCTAGCCTGGGGAAAAGGTTGAGGGAGCTTGAAAGTTTGCACATAGTTTTATGTCATTTTGGTTGGTCTAATAATGGTATACGTAATTTGGAATTTTTTTCCTGTGAGCCACTGTGGCTACTTTTTACTTTTCAAGAGTAATGGTTGGTTCTTTATCTGTAAACAATCTCTTGGGGGAAATGCAATATATATTTGGATATGCTATCTGCCATGAAAATATCAGACTTACTCAACATAATCCAACATTAGACTTACCCACTCAGTCCTTTTCTGAGAATATGCCTTAACTTCATATGACTCTTGAGCTCTTCCCATAGGTGGAAAGTTTAACAAATGAGCAGAGCAGCATAATGTAGTTATTTCTTAGGGTAGGGCTTACCATTAGCAGTGTTGGTAGTACAGTGGTACCTCAGGTTACATATGCTTCAGGTTACAGACTCTGCTAACCCAGAAATAGTGCTTCAGGTTAAGAACTTTGCTTCAGGATGAGAACTGAAATCATGCTCTGGCGGCACGGTAGCAGCAGGAGGCCCCATTAGTTAAAGTGGTGCTTCAGGTTAAGAACAGTTTCAGGTTCAGTACGGACCTCTGGAACGAATTAAGTACTTAACCCGAGGTACTACTGTACACTGTTGTGGCTCCTGCCACTGTAAATGACAGCAGTAGGAATTGTATTGGCAGCTTGGCTGCCATTTTGCAGCATCCACAATGGCCTGGAGTCATTCCAAGGCATTTGGGGCGGGGAAAATGATTTTTGCCGCAAACAGGGAGTGGATATATGGGGGGAAAAAATCTATGAAACTTTTTTTTTTTTTAAGTGGGGTGAGAAAAAGAAAAATCTTGGAATATTTCTCAGAAAAGTGTCTCCTGGGAAATTTCTGCTCAGGTCCACCCGAGGAAGAGTACATGGGTGACCCCAGCTATGTCCCATGGGTAGGATAGCATGAGAAAATTCTCTTGGAAGGGAGCCAAAGCACATGTTTTGAGAGGTAGAGATGTTTTTGTGTCAATATGATCTCATGCAGGCATTTTAAAAATAGGTGCATTCTGTAGTTTCAAAATGAAAACATAAGGAGTGCCCTCTTCTAGGTCAGATGCCATGACCTTCCTAGCAGCTTGGCTGCTAACTGATTTTTAGCATCACAAATATTGGAAACGATCTTCTCTTCTCTCCTCTGCTTCTCAGCTTGCTCTTACAACCTTTTGCTTCCTATGCAAGCTTTCCAACTCAGTCCCATATTTGTGTATACGTACAAGACTTCTTTGCCATAAAAGTCAATGCACCAAACTACTCAGGGTGCTGCTTTCCATTTAGTTGGCCAATTACACTCTTGCTGTACCTTAGTCCCCCCTTGGGAACACGAGACAGCACAACATAGTGTTGTCTGTCCCTTGGAGTTCACTTTCTTGAACCAAACACATCTCAGGTCATTAGTGTCATTGGCCAGGCCATTCTGAGTGGTGGCGATGTGGGATTTTGATTGTCTGCTTAAACTGAGGTTTGTATCTTTTCCTTCCTATGTTTTCTCTCAATTCCCCCTGCTTTATTGGATCTTGAATTTTTTTTAGTAAGTGCTTTAGATATCTGCAAAAGAACAACCAGTCCAAAGTAAATATGTACTATACAATTATTGTTTTTCTAGGGAAATATAGATGCCAGTGTTTAGAATGTTGTCTCTGCATTTTATTTTTCTGGGAACCCCTCCTGAGTGAAAGAATGAAGGATACTGGCATTTTTAATGAACTGTAGAGCTACTTATCTGCCCTCAGGCTGACTGCTGGCAACCTAGCAGCCATCTTTTCAGCCTTTTCTTTCCTCTAGAGCCGACATATTTCGATCTATTCCTGAACTATCCTAAATTAGGACATTACATTGGTATGAGGCAGTGAGTTTACAGTGCAGGCACCCAGAAAACTGGAAGACTCAAAACTACGGTATTTTTCGCTCTATAAGACGCACCAGACCACAAGGCGCACCTAGTTTTTGGAGGAGGAAAACAAGAAAAAAAATATTCTGAATCTCAGAAGCCAGAACAACAAGAGGGATCGCTGCGCAGTGAAAGCAGCAATCCCTCTTGCTGTTCTGGCTTCTGGGATAGCTGCGCAGCCTGCATTCACTCCATAAGACACACACACTTTCCCCCTTACTTTTTAGGAGGGAAAAAGTGAGTCTTATAGAGCAAAAAATACGGTAACTTGTGCATAATGAAAATGGTATTTTGATCAGAGATTTTTTTTTTAAAAAAAGGGTGGTGTTGGTGTGAGTTTTAAATTAAGGAGTGGGATGCATGTCAAATTCTCAAAGCCAAGATGGCAGTGATCTTCACAACCAAGATTAAAAGCTTTTGGCCCGTCCCTCTGAACAAACTTAGTTTGAAGCTGCACATCTAAATACAGGTAGTAGAATGAACGGTGCCACTTCAGATCGCAGATGAGAGAGAACGTCATTTCTGAAAACTTTGCATTTTACTTTTGAAACACAAACTCAGGTAGAAACCTAGCACATCAGTGATAAGGCTGGGGCAGAACTTTTCTTCCCACTGCACTAATTACCTTTGCTTTTAAGATGGGAAAGGCATCTATACGTCCTCAGCACTGCTACCATCACCATATGTCCTGAAACTTGTACGCTTCAGGACTTCAGCTAGCTCATTCTGCTGAAACCTGTCCTGATTCAGGCTTCTTACAAAGCATAACTTCCTGTTGTTAACTTCATGGGTTGACATTTGTGTTCAAAAATTTTGCCTCTGATATGAATACATCTAAAGGCATAAGCTTAATTACATGAAAGTATATTTCAACATTTCTGTAAGGCACTACCCTTTTCTCTTTTTTTGGAAATTCTGCTGCAACAGCTTTTCAACAGTAAGTAGCATGGTTTCACTAAAATAAAAATGAGGGTGTGTTTTTGCTACTGGAAATGAGATAGCTGTAACATACATTTCTCACTTTTGAATGTTTATTTCTCTTTGCTGCCTTTAGGAATTTAGAGAGTACAAAAGCTTGGGACAAATTTTGTGTAAACATTCATGTATCTGCACTGGGGGACTAGCTATGCAGGGCATTTTCACAGCATCTCTTATACTGCCTCTCATACTGAGACCTCCGGGTATAGGGTGGTATATAAATTCATTGATCAATCATGCAAAATTCATTTGAGGCCTCTGTTTCCATAACAGGATCCTTGTATGTCTTCATGCATGTGCAAGTCATATGGTTGTGATGCATATGAGCCCCTCCCCTGGGGGGTTGCTCAGCCTTTGCAAAGTAATCGCACTGAGCCTTTATTGCTAACAATAAACACCTTTTGTTTTCTCACTGCTGCATGGAAATTTCCTTCAGCCTCAAACGTTGATTTTTGCAACAGTTGCACTTTGCTAATGGGTACTACCTGTACAGTACTGATGAGAATGTGGAAGCTGTAATTCAGCAAGATCTGGAGGGCCAAAGGTTCTCCACACTTGATCTAGCTTGATCTAACTGGCAGCAATCTGGCAGAATCTGGGACAGAAACTTTTCTTGTCACCTGCTACCTGATCCTTTCAAGTGGAGAGGCATGGAATTGAACCTGGTGCCAGATACATGTAAGCTACTGCCCCATAATTAGTATTATGCAATCCTTAAATATATTTGGCCTTCATCAAAGTGGCAGAGGCACTAGCATTGCTTGTCTTTGTGGGGAGGCATTTACATAGCAGACAACTGAAAAAGTGACAAAGGTATTTATACAACATTTCAATTCGCATATATATATATATATATATATTAATTAATCTGGGAGTATAATTGCATTACTGTAATGATGTGTCATCCTGGTGGGTTAAAATTCACGGTGTAAGGTTTGCCAAAATAAAGACTCAAGCTGCAGGCAGTGGCAACTGAAGCCAGAGATTGCCATTCATCTTACTTTGGCAAGATCTAGTAAAAGTGAAGCCAGGTAGGCAGACAGTTGGGTGTTCCAGATCTGCAGGACTTAAACAGCTCCTGGAGCAGAGCTGAATCACACATTCGCAAATATCCTGAAAAGTGCCTTGGGCACTGGTTATCCTCAGTTAAGATTAGATTCCTTGACATTTATCCTCATAAGGACCAATATGAATTGATCCTGAAATGGAGGATTCTGAACAGAAGTGCCCTGGAGATCTCTTGCTGAACCATTGTATTTAAAATAATGTTTACCACACTGTTCATCAAAAAAAATCTCTTCCCTGTAGCTTACAGCAATCAATAAAATACACAGTCTAAAAGACATTGCACAATAGGAGAAGGATTTGGGAGGAAGCAAGGAGCAAACCAACCTCCCCTTCCAGCAGGGAGGGGAGAAGGAAGCTCCGTGCTGTTGCTCCTACTCTGACCAAATGATGGGACTAGGGTGGTCTCCCCACCCACTCATCATGATCTTCTTGGGAGGCAGCCTCTCAAGCACATGACAGAGGCTTTGCAGTCCCATGTCATTTACAACCCTGACAAGTAAACAATTCAAGGTGTGAGTGACAACATATTTTATAAGCAGGCTTCTGTAAGCCTGAAGGTTAGAAGTGGGGATCAACAATGCTGGCTTCCATTTTTTTCTGCCCATTTAAAATATTGATTGATCTAGACCAGGGATCAGCAAACTTTTTCTGCAGTGGGCTGGTCCACTGTCCCTCAGACCTTGTGGGGGGCCGGACTATATTTTGGAAAAAAAAGAATGAATTCCTATGCCCCACAAATAACCCAGAGATGCATTTTAAATAAAAGGACACATTCTACTCATGTAAAAACACAGATTCCCAGATCGTCCGTGGGCCGGATTTAGAAGGCGATTGGGCTGCATCTGGCCCCCGGGCCTTAGTTTGCCTACCCATGATCTAGACTCTGCCCCATTGCTGTCAGTTGCCAGCCTCCATTTTGCCTTGGAGCACTGCAGGTCCCTTAACGCTTTGAAGGTGTGAGCTTGAGGTATTCTGTTCAGTAAACTTTGCCCTGTTTCTTCTGATATATGTAAATCTGGCACCAGCCTGCTTTTCTAAGACACAAAAGGGCCTTTACTTCAGCTGAAACTCAGCAAGGTGGGCATACATGTAACATAATATATCCTCTTCATATTTAGGGTGTTTTTAGTCTCTTCAAGAAGGTCTTTCACTCATTAAGGAGTTTCTATTATGATAACTTTGAGAGGAGGCTGCCGTCCTCAGCCTTCCCACTGAGTTGAAGTCTCATTATAAATTGTCTCTTTATGTTTCCAAAATGCTGGGTTCCCAAGCTTAGCTCATTAATGAGACAGGAATGTATTTCATAATGGCTGGCTTGTTGCACCAGAACCACACAGAGTAAAAAAGAATGTTGCAGTTTAATTCATTGGTGCTGGAAACACATTTGCACTTCAGCAAGCCTGCTAAAGAGAACTTGATGAAGATTGATTCCAACTCTCCCCCCTCCAAAAATGAAATCCAGTTACTTTTGTTTTTCCTGTGTCTCATCTGTATATCTACGATTTTTAAAAAGTTTCCTTTTGACAAAATACATAGGAATTATTACTTTTTTTAAAAAACACCACAATCTAGTGGAACTGAACTTTGTTTGAAGAATATGCTGTTTTTCAAACAGAAGGAAAAAAGAATGCTTTCAGCCACAAAGACCAAATTGCTTCACAGCTAAAACTGGTTCAGCCATAGTCTGCTCCCTGGCGGGAATGGCTAAATCTCTTACTTTAAAGCTAAACAAGATTACTCCAAAAGCTGGCATTCAAATAGCTATTTGCGTAATGGCATAATAGGTTAGGGGTTCCTACAGTCTCCAGTGCAAAATCAACAATTGAACTCTTTAGGTGCTTAACATTCTAGAAGTTTACTTTAGAATTAGCTTGCCTTTAGAAGGCAAAAGACTGCTAAGTATTTGATTTCCTGACATTAGTTTAACAAAGAAGTCACCATGTCAGCTACAATACCATGAAATGGAATAAGCATTTCCTGTTCTATTCTCTCCACAAGGATCTCTGTCCCCCCACCCCTTCCTTTCACTTGACTGAGGCTACCATTTATTTTATCAATTGTTAAGTTTTTGATAGCTTTGTATGCTGAGGATCTAACGGCTATATTAAGAATGTTAAAATGTTTTGACCTATATAAGAGATTCAGAAATATATCAAAAGAATTTCATGTCATTTTATAATTTCTTAAGTCTTAAAACAACATGCATTTAACAAATCTTCAGCTTTGAGAGGACTCTTCCTACCCCATGTCCAGCCCATCAAATTATTGTATAACATTTGTGGTAATTTACTGTTGCTTGAAGGTTTTGCACCTTTTAATACTGAGCTTGCTGATAAATGGATTGTCAGATACTCATTACCCATAGCAAGAAAATGGTACTTGCTGCACATAATTTTAATTTGTTCCTTTCATTCTTCTTCTAATAGTGCTCCATTCCAATTTCCACTTAGTATAATACATAGAAAGTTAATGAAAAAGCCAAACTCCAAAGCAGGAGAGTCAGAGAGAGAGAGAGAGAGAGACAGAGAGGGTGAGACCAACACATGTAGTTTACATGATTTATAAGGCTAACCATTGCTTTTTCTTACACTTGGGGTGGGCACATCATTGCTCCCACATGGGAGAAGTAACATTTCATCTGGGATACCCACTCTCTGGAACTTATCGTACAAGTTTGGTGCCTCAAAAAGGAAGGTGAAATCTCAGTAGCTGAGGCTCCCTGGGAATTTGGCATAAACATGGAAACTTAGATTTCTTTGAAGCTTGTTTTGTGTATGTGTGCATTTTGAGCTAGGGAGGTAAGACTGGCTATTCTAAAAAGCTGCAGTCTGCTATTGGCTTATCCTTTAGCTGCAACCACCATGCATTGTTTAGCTCAGGGTTCTGTCAGTGGTTGAGGAAAAGCCTTTTCCATGGAGAATTCTCACATTTCTCGATGTGTAATATAAATTGCCTTATCCTTACCCTAGATTGTCTCAGGGGAGTAGAAGTGTTCACCAACAATGTGAAATTTACGATTCCGTGAAGCTGCAGTCATGGGGGCTTCAGGGTGCCGATAATATTAATGTAAAAAAAAATAAGCCAGTAAAAGTTAATCCTAGAAGCAGCAATTTTAAAAAGAGTGCGTTGAGGATAACACTGTTTTACGAGACTGAGACGAATGATAAGCCTCAAAGAAAGGAGCTATGACAAGGCATCATACGCTAAGATGCGGGTTGATCAGCATCTGTAGCAATGCGCTTTCACAAACTGTGCCACGCCAAGAATTCAGAAACTACAAAGGTGGAAGATATGTTTAAGGAAGGAAATGAACGCACACATCTGTAAATGCATGGAACTCTTCGAGTAGCAAACTGCAGTCCACTAAGACATTGCTTATTCATCTTTGTCACTGGGAAGCCAAGCACAGACAAAACAGGGGATCCAATGCAGCCATGAGAAAGACACCAAAAAACAAAAGGCCAATCATACAAATTGGCATTGTTCCCAATGGTTTTTGAAAACATTTATTTTTCATGGGAAAAGTTTACTAGACAAAACTTGAATACTGCAGGTAACCAAAGCAGACTGTAGTTCCAATCAGCTTTCTCTCTTTCTTTTCCTATAGGAAATCAAGCACCCCACAGTTGCATCATAGGCAAATGAATGGGGCAGTGCCGCAATAACTTTCTGGAGTTAAATTTGCTGGTTTGCATGAGATGAGCATCAAATATAAAGAGAGCTAACAGCATGTTCAGGGTACCTTTCTATAGTAAAAGTGCAGACCTATGTGCATATACATGAAAGTAAATCAGTGTGTTCAGTGGTGCTTACTCCTAGGTAAATTTACATCTGTTAGCAGCCAAAGTCCAAACTTGAGCCAGAGTTAAAAATATATATTATTGGCTTGTAATAAAACCCTGGTCTGTCCCTAGTTAATATGAATAGTGCAAATAGTTGCAAGAAGTACACTCTAGATGAGAGAAAAAGCAATGTGGGCTGAAAACCATGCGCAAGTGAGCTACCAAGATCAACATGCTTCCTAACCTACATCCCATTGCTGACTAGGCACCATGGAGCCTAAGATTTGGTCTGTATGGTTCCTAGAGACTGGAAGCAGCCAATCTCCATACCAGGCAGAAGAAAAGGGAGAGCACTATAACATATTATGTTGCCATCAAAATCTATCATGTGGAAACTATTTGCAACTTCCTCTATGCGATGAAAGTAATGTGTAGGCCAGCCGTATGAAACAGTTTATCATGTCATTCCTTCCCTCTTCCTCATCTCCTCAATTCAAACATAAAAAGGGATAAATTCATAGGCAGCAGCACATAAAAAGAGGAAATATAGATAATGCTGACTCAGTTGATGACTGGCAGGTACTTCAGCTGATTGGATTCCAGTTACATCTGGATAGCTTTTTCTGTCAATCCCAGAGCCAGCTTGCTATTTATACTACAAATAGAATTCAGTATTGGATGGTTTTCCACTGCTGGATTGTTAAAGCTGCTTAGACCTTCCAGAGGCTTAATTTGGGATTAAATGACATTTTGCTCATAAAATCCATTTAGTTAATTCGCTTGCAAAGTGTGTCCCCTCCTGCAGTTTTAATGTACTACTTATTTTTTCTTCTTCTGTTTGAAATAAAACATGCTTCTTGGCTTTGGGTTTCCTTTAGCAAGGCACTATTAGGTATTAATAATACTGCAAACAAATGAAAGACTTGGCATAATCATTTGAGCACATTTTGTAACTGCTTAACTCTTTTAGCAACATTTGAACATTTCTGCCTCATTTGTACGTTTTCTGTACTACAGAAAATGGCAGACAAGAATCTACTGCTGCTGTAGTCCACCCAAAAGTCTGCAGTATGACCCCAGCGTACAACATCTGCTGTTACAAGGCCTGGTACAGGCAGAAGGCATGTTTGAACACTTGAAGTTTTCTCCTTGGCTTTGCCTGGAAGAAGCAGCAACCGGCATGGCCTCTTCACAAGATCCGGTCAAGTTCTTTCTATTTACCCACCCACTCCATCCTTCTGTGCCCAACTTTAAAATTTGGCTTTGTCCAAAGGTTTAACATGCCATCAGATGCTTAACATAGCCTTTCCCCAATCTTGTGCCCTCCAGAAGTTATTGGATTCAAATTCCCTTAAGCTCCAGCCAGCATGGCAAATGGTCAGGAATTATGGAAGCTCGCAGCCTTTCTTAGCCTTGGGTCCTCAGATGTTTTTGGCCTACAACTCCCATCATCCCTGACCACTGGTCCTGTGAGCTAGGGATCAAGGGAGTTGTAGGCCAAAAACATCTGGGGACCCAAGGTTGAGAATCACTGGAACACATCTGAAAGGCACCAGGTGGTTTGGCACATTTAAAAACCTACTGAACAAAGCAACATATCCATCAAACAAAATATAGCTGTGCTGATATCCTAGTGCCTTCAAAAAGCAGCCCATGTAATAACATCTCTCACTGTTCCTAAAAACTAGCTGCATTTTGGTTTGGAGACTCATTATTTCTACTTTATGGAAGCACAGCTTGCAATGTGTCTCTGTTTTCCTATGCTGTTTGCCCAGGGCACGTAGATATATAATGCTTTTGTTTGAACTTATTGTGAGGGCGTGGTATCTTCCAGAGACCCTGTTTCTCTTGATTGATTATTTTTTAAAAAAAATATTCTAAGCAGTGTACAAAATAGAAGCAACAACAGACAACTTAAAAAAAATATTACAAAATACACAGTAACATATAAAAATGTTACGTTAATACAAAGTTACTAATATACATATGTAAATAAATATCAGTTCATTCTCTTTTGGACTACCCCCCACTCTCAGCCTCCAAACAAACTCAGCTCATCCACAAAAAATAAGAGTTCAGCAGACATCACCCTAGTCTCTCACTAGAACCATAGCATTATAGAGTTGGAAGGGACCATGATGGTCATCTAGTCTAACTCCCTGCAATGCAGAAATCTTTTTGCCCAATGAGGGGCTCAAACCCATGACCCTGAGATTAAGTGTCTTATGCTCTACTGACTAAGCTATCTAGACTTGCTTTTTATGGGCAGGCACAAGTTGGATGGCACTTCCTCGGGATGCCCACAGCTGTGTCCTATTCAGCTGTACTCTCCACACATCGTTCCAGGTACAGCAAGTTGTTGAGTTTCCCAGGGGGTCCAAAGGATGGGAAACCCCCTTGTGCACTCACAGCTTTTTCTCCCCCTTCTGTCCTCTCCTCTTCCTCCAGCGGCTCTATTTATGCTGGAAATGTATAGACGTGATACTAAAACTGTGATCTGATGGCTTTTAAAATATTTTAAGTTTAATTTTGTATAATTTTATTGGCACCTGCAGATTGCTTCTCAGCCCTAAGCATTGTTAGGGTGCGGTTATAAATCTAAAACAAACAAACAACCCCCCCCCCCAAATATCTAGGGTATATTCAACACCCTTTTGATTTATACTTTTTTTGTGTACACAAAAATATATATAATATATGAAGACCCCTTAGAATTTATATGATAAAAATGTCAACACGTTACTGAAGAACACATTTTTGAACACCTCTTTAGTATGGATAACAAATGGAGAACGATCCTTGTTGTCCATGGCTCTCTCCACCACCAGATGTCAAGTGGATATTGTTTGCAGTCACCTTTAGATGCATGAAGCTGAGAGCTTTAGAAACTATAAAAAACCACTGTGGATACTCTGAACCACTTTAATAAAGTCCAAGTGACCCAGCTCTTCAGGAAGTGGCTTACCTTCTATAGTCTGTGCAAACAAAACATTCTGAACATTTGTGTAATGCAGCCCAATTTATATTGGTTGAAGGCATTTATGTTCTTTTGAGATGTGTGGAAGGTTATATTTATTTATAAATGTCGACATATACACCTCTTTGTAATGTGAGAATAGTCTTGTGTGTTGTTGAACCTTTTCTTGCTTCGTGCCATGCTTTCAGATCTTCAGAGTGTGCTTCTTTGATGTTTGTTCCTAAAAGGATAAGGAAAGGGCAGAGGGAAATAATGCTTGCCTTCTGGAAACACCATATGTCACTGGATAAATGAGGACTTCACATTGACAAGGGCTACAGTGTGGGATAATCTGCTGCGGAATTTAATTCAGCAGTATTTATGGTAGAGGTGTGCAATTGGAATCTGAGCAAAAGTATTGCATCATGCAATATATGGATTGGTTGGGTTTGGTGAACGTGCAAGACGATTCACTGATTGAAATGCCACACATGATCGCTGTGCTTTTAATCTGATCTTTGGAAGAAAAAACCCCTGTGCACATTCGTTTTCTTTCCCAGAGGAAAATTATAGCTGATGAAGGCTTAGAGAATTTATGAGGGTGCCAAAGCATATGGCAGATGGGCTGGATTAGGACTCGGGAGTACAGTAATCCAAATCCTTGTTGCCAAGTATTATAAAGAACTCTGCCTCCTGCTGGGCTCTTCTAAATTTATAGCCTAAAAAGCAAGGGCTGCAGATACCGAAAATAAAAGTACTGTTTATAGAGCTGTTCCCTAAATTAATGTCTGGATAAACAACTCTTTTGGCTTTTCCACTCCAATCATTATCCTACCCTCACTGAAATTTATTACAAAGCACCATGTTATGAGCTACTAAGAGTGGTGATGTGTTTGTAGGTTGTGTTTGGAAATGGTTTGAGATACGCACTGCCCACAATATTAGGTTTGACACTTCATAAAGCAGCTTGTTTTGATGTGAAGGCTGTCTTGATTGAGATCAGTGTCTTCCTGAGTCTGCATCATTCTTTGTCCCATCTCCACCCTGAAATCACCATTGGAATTTGTTTTTTTAAGGCTATGACTTCCATTCTTTTTGACAGAAGTGGATGAAATTTGCTTCTTCGGTCCATGTGGCTGGAAACAGTCCCACAAATCTACAATCCTATATTGTGAAGCATCAGGGAAAAGCATATAAAAAAGGGATTCAACCTAAGCATTAGTCATGGGTGCCAACTTAAATTTAAAAAAATTGAGGGGTGGGGGGGAAGTAAGCCCTGCCCCACATAATCAACCACATGACTTGGCACACATAAACATCATTTAGAAGACATCAGGGGAGTTTTTAATGTGTGACATTTTAATGTATTCTTAATCTTTGTTGGAAGCAGCTCAGAGTGGCTGGGAAAACCGAGCCAGATGGGTGGGGTACAAATAATAAATTATTATTGTTGTTGTTGTGTTGTTGTTGTTGTTGTTGTTGTTGTTGTTATTTATTTGAATGGCAATGCCCATTAATTTTGGCAGGGTTCGAGAGCCCTTACGCCTCCTTCCCAAAGCTGGGCAAGTGCTTGCAGAACTTTGGGAAGTAGGTGAGAGGGTTCTAGGACCCTTCCAGAGCCCTCCTGACTCCTTCCCAAAGCCAAGTAAGGCACCCTCCACCTTGTGGGGTCTGGTTCCAGGGGTTCCAGGCTTTCCAGTTTTTGTGTATACACCTGGATCCTCAGAACCAAGCCCTGTATAGCTGAAGGAGCATCTCCACCCCCATCGCCTAGCTCAGACACTGAGACCCAGCTATGGGGGCCTTCTGGCAGTTCCCCCACTGCAAGAAGTGAAGTTACAGGGAACCTGCCCTGTGGAATGCCCTACCATCAAATGTAAAACAGATAAATAACTATATGACTTTTAGAAGACATCTGAATGCAGCACAGTATTGGGAAGTTTTTAAATGGTTTATGTTTTATTACATTTTTAATATTTTGTTGGGAGCCTGCCAGAGTGGCTAGGGCAGCCCAGTCAGATGGGCGGCATATAAATAATAAAATGATTACTTGTATTGGTTCCAATAGCTCCTTAGTATGTTCAGAATTCTCTGCCCCTGCTCCCCAAACTCACAACTTTCTGCACTTTCCTGACTTTTAGAAGAGCTTTTGTCAAGCAACATATGCCCTGCTGTTAGGGAAGGCAACTTTGTCACATGCTTCCTGCCACCTTCACGCTTACAATGTTGGACTTGAAACTGCTTCTCTCTAGTTTTGCTACAGTTCTACAGTACGTGCATGCTGGAAAATGTGATATTCCTAGTTTCAGTATTGCATAAAATGGTCAATCACAGATGCACGTGTAACTTTTGCTAGTGCTGGCAGCAGGGTTACCAACGCATCTTTTGAGTTGTGGTTCCTTGGTAATTTTGCTAATTGTACTCTGTATTGATTCCACAAGATATACTGTAGCAGCATATTCTAAAATATGCTGATTGTCAAAGTTTTCTCTTTCACAGTCTTCATTTAAGAATCTTGGGAGAGAAGCAGAAATTCTTAAGCATGGTGTATTTATGCATACTTTGTGGCTCATAACATTATCTTGTGTTATGGTTGGCATGCTGGAGATTATTAGGAAGGCTTCCAATCCAAAACTATGGAAAGCTCAGTGAACACCTAAGCAATATGTAAGCATTGAGGATGATGCCGGGGGGGGGGGGTGCTAAAGCAATTTCTGCAATTTCAGATGCCAGAAAAACCACACGCAGAAACCAAATAATTGACCAAGATATACAGCATGAATATGATGAGCAGTTCAAGCAAATGTCAAGCTATTACTGCCTACCATAAATAAACTAAAGGAATGCTTTAAAGTGCACTTGTTGTAGCTAGTTTGCTCATGTCTTTGACCTTTGGACCCCACATAGCAGCTCAGTATAGCTGAAATTGCTATTTTGAATGGAGCTCCAGATCGTCCCTGGAGGGAAAAAGAAATGGAAGAGAGAGAGAGAGAGAGCGCGAGAGAGAGAGTGCGCGCGCACTATGGGGAGGATTCTGGAGAGAAACAATTTTACCTATCCTTTGAAAAAAAAGTGTATTTGATGTCCAGGCCAAAGCAGAGACTGGAGTTAATGAATGGGAAAGGAGCGACAGATTTTCAGTATGCTGATTGCAACTGTATTATTACAAGTGTGAGTTTAGATTGCTGCTTGTGCAATTGAAATTCTGGTAGCTTCTTTGTGTAAGGCAAAAAGCAGATTAAGCAAAGTGTGATGAAATCACATGGCCATCTCATGCACATGCCAGATGCTCACATGCAGAATCAAATCATGCAAGTGGCCTAATTGCACACACACACACACACACCCTGCAAAAAAGGTGGAAAATTTGCAAGATAAGACAGTATTTCTATTTTTATAACGGTGTAGCTTCTGGCTTACAACAAAACCTTAGTGATGG
Organism: Podarcis pityusensis; assembly: GCF_964106645.2. Taxonomy (NCBI): domain Eukaryota; kingdom Metazoa; phylum Chordata; class Lepidosauria; order Squamata; family Lacertidae; genus Podarcis; species Podarcis pityusensis. The sequence continues at coordinate 41,104,868 of NC_138035.1, read as the reverse complement.
ACAAGCAATTCTATAAAAGCATTTAGACATAATAGATTGTACTGGAAAAGCTTGTAGGACTGTATAGTTTCTTTAGGTAAGGTTTTTAAAAGCTCACAGAAGCAACTTCAGAATCCCCAAAACCAAAATATGAATGTAATTTTATTTATTGTTCTTTTTTCCCTTTCAGCGGAAGAATTTACCCCTTCTTTTGAGCATTGGTTTATTGATCTTCTGGGGAGCTTTGCTACTAGGTCTTCGCTTTTATTGGATGGGGAACAAACCTCCCAGCTTTTCCAACTCTGACAACCCAGCAGCTGACTCGGAGAGTTTTCTAACACGAACCTTGACCTTTTTTTACCTGCCAACCAAAAATCTTTGGCTATTGCTGTGCCCGGACACTCTTAGCTTTGATTGGTCCATGGATGCTGTGCCTCTTCTCAAAACAGTCAGTGACTGGAGGAACCTACACACAGTGGCCTTTTATGCTGGACTTCTCCTCCTTGCTTACACTGGTTTGAAAAGCTCCAGCAAAGAGAGAGAATGCAATGGGAAAAACGTAACAAATGGCAAGCAGAACACCAATGGCCATAACTGCCTATCAGAAATGGAGTATAAAAGCTTGGAGTTGAAGCCCAGCTTTGTATCTAAAGAAGAAAACGGCATTAACAAACATTTGCCGCAGAGACCGCAACTCCCCTCAACTGAGAATATTGTAGTTCTGTCTCTGTCCTTATTAATTGTGCCCTTTATTCCGGCCACAAACTTTTTTTTCTATGTAGGCTTTGTGATAGCAGAGCGTGTCTTGTATATACCTAGTATGGGCTTCTGCCTGCTGATCACTGTGGGCACCAGGGCCCTCTACATCAAAGCCCAAAAGCGCTTTCTGAAGAACTTGATTTTTTTTGCCACAGCTGCATTAATATTTTTCTATGGACTCAAGACTTTTGTCAGGAATGGGGACTGGCAGAATGAAGAGATGCTGTATAAGTCAGGGATAAAAGTAAATCCAGCTAAAGGTAATGCTCTCTATTTTGTTTTGTTATGTTAAAAAAAATTTCCACTGTCTATAATTCTGTTTTCTCTTTCTGGATTGAACACTTAGGATATGGATCCTACATGTGCATTTATGAACAGTTTAAATGCACAAGTCGCAGGGGTCAGCAAACTTTTTCAGCAGGGGGCTGGTCCACTGTCCCTCAGACCTTGTGGGGGGCCAGACTATATATTGGGGGGGAAATGAATGAATTCCTGTGCCCCACAAATAACCCAGAGATGCATTTTAAATAAAAACACACATTCTACTCATGTAAAAACACCAGGCAAGCCCCACAAATAACCCAGAGATACATTTTAAATAAAAGGACACATTCTACTCATGTAAAAACATGCTGATTCCTGAACCTTCTGCTGGCTGGATTTAGAAGGCGATTGGGCCGGATCCAGGCCCCAGGCCTTAGTTTGCCTACCCATGCACTAGTGTATAGTAGTATACCATACAAATAGTACAGTATATAGAATATAGATTTGTTTTGATTCCATATTAAGAGGAATCATTTTAGCATGCAGTAAAAACAACCACAAAAATGTTTTGCAAACATTTCACATATTTAACAAACTATGCTATAATGAATTGTTACTTAATAAGCAATACAGATAGGCCCCAGTTTACGCACTTTCAATATGTGCACGGCCGTGTATACATGCATTGCACTGAACCTGGAAGTGACCCGGAAACATCAAAAAGAAATCACTGAAACATCACTAAAAGGGTGGGGTGGGGCAGGATAGGGTTGGGCAGAACGGGGGCGGAACAGGGTGTTTGCAGGCATTTTCAATGGGTTTTGATTATATGCGATTTCATTGATGCACATGGTTCCTTGGAACATAACCCCCATGTAATCCTCTGCCTGTATGAACATGTTTTAACTTTGTCTCTGATTCAGATATTTGAATCTATTTCCACAAGCGAAGAAAAGTTTGGTAATTAGTGGGGTATCTAAAACCTGCGGATCAGATCAACTTTCCCCCCTTTTCTTGTTTTCCTTTGATTATGGCCAAACTTGAAACTTGAAAAAGACAGCCAACATAGATATTTAATATTAGTGCTACTGTCCTTTTGGAATTTATAATGAAACATCAGTATTGTTACATAAACAGTGTGATTTATTCTCAGCTTCCCTGATGAAACATCTCTCTGTTGCATTTTCCAGGTATTTGAAATGTTAGGAAAATCTAACCTGTTAATAGCTGCATATCTGAATGAACAGCCTGTCTTTGTTTCACATGGTGTGTGGCCGCAGCAGTGCACCTGGGAAATTTAGGTTAGATTTAAGCAAATTCAAAATGGCTTGTATGTAAGAAACAGTATTATTTTCAAGCATACTGCAGGACTTGGATCTGCTGATTGCCATTTGTAGCGAAGCAAGCTACATTTAGCAATAAAGTTTTATAAATTGCAGCTTAAAAATGCAGACTAGGGGTGGGGAAATGGGTGCTGAGGTGCATAGTGGTATTATCCAGTTGTAAATAACGGTCCAGTATTTCAGAAACAAATAGGTGGGAAGCAAAGGTTGCCTTCCTTTCATGGTAAGAGGCTTTCTGTTGGAACCTTTGGGTTCAACCCATAATGTTTAGAACGTTTATCCCCTATAGAAGAACTTCAGACCTCTGTATTAGTTATCTGTCAACATTACTCATCACATTGGATAGAATCATGAAATTATCTGGCACTCCTGAAACTACAGTAACATAGCAAAATATGAGACAGATCAGATTCAATGATGTTCATAGAGGCTACCAAAACTTGGAAAAGTTCTCTTCTCTTTAGCTCTTTCACATTCCTAGTCACACTTCTTCATATCTACTTCCTGTGGTTCCATTATTATAGCAGTGGAAACAGCAAATATCTTATATGATATACATGGAAGAATATAGTTCCTGCTGTTGTATATAGACACAGCAACACAACTGTATGTTTTTCATGTCCATAAGGGATTTCAGACTATTGTGAACGTAGCACTCAATTCTGAACAGTTTTGGCTGTTATGCAGAAATGTACATTTTTCTCATGAAGTGAAATGCCTGAGCTGTTCCTGCATCTTATGCGAATGCAGTTTGTTTCTGGAGAAATTGGTAAGTTTCTACTTCAAATATTCCTTCAGAAGCAAAAAAGAAAGGAGAACAAACATAATTTGTGCATCATTTTGTGCATCAAGCTGTTTGCTTGCTCATGCATAATGTACATATATGTGCTGGACAGAACCCTTGATGAATGAATCAGTTTTGAGAAGATGGGAGAGTAAACAGGTTGGCATTTCTGTTCCTTTATGTTTTGATAGTAATATCAGACTTGTATTTTCTGGGCCCTAGGGGTAGGTAGATATCTCTTGTTTTTCCTGTAAGAAAAAACCCCAAAAGATTTAACAAAAATATCTTCCCATACTAGCTGCCCAGCCTAGCTGTTAAGTTATGGGTGAACCTATCAGATGACACAGCGGTTCTTCAAACAGCTCTTGTTTATTCACAGGCCAGAACAGAACTGAACTGAAGGGTTCAGCCAGCCTGCTTATATAGAGCTCCACTAGAACGCAACAGTTTCTGTAACTATCCAATCACTGAACGTCTTTCGATCCCTTATTTGCATATGGGGACCTGAACTATCTACAGTATCCCCCTGCTGGCCCATGGTGAGAACTCCAGTACATAACACTAGCGATTGATACTTCTTGGAGAAACGGTGGGATAATAGATAATAATAGATAAATGCAATGCTTGTTCGCCGCTCAATCAAACAGAGAAATCAAGCCAGTAAATAACTTGTTGACAGGTAATGCACAACTAGCATGACTCTTAAGTGAAATGGCACTAACCTGCTGTCTTCCAGATGTTTTCCTGTATTACCACTCCTATTTCCCAGGATTCTTTGGGGGATTCCACCACTGTTTAAAGTGGTATGATGCTGCTTTAAATCTATAGTGCAGATGAGACCTGCAATACTAAGTGCAGAGAGTAACCCGAATTCTTAAGATTCTCACTAAGTGAACTCCAACATCAGATAACCAGCATAAACTTCCCCTAGTTAACACGATATGATTTTTTATGTAATTCAGACAATCCAATATTAATTCACCTTATTCTCAGTAGCACTTCTTTAATACTGGGATTTCAGGATTCTAAATAATAATAATTAATAATAATTTTATTATTATGTATACCCCGCCCATACCCCTGGGCAGCTTACAGCATATATAAAACATAGTCAAATATCAAACATTAAAAGAAAGTTCACAATACTGGGCTTCCTTCAGATGTCTTCTAAAAGTTACCGTATGTAGTTTTTTATCTCCTTGACGTATGAATATATTTGGGCCTGCATTTATATATTTATTTATTTGAAGGGGTGGGGTTTAAATGGGACATGAGGGAGAGATCTGAGCTTTGTAGGAATGCCGAGATCTGAAATGAAGGAAACATACCACTTTAGCCAACAACTATGTTATCTTTGTGGTCATGAGGACAAGTATTTTTCTCTGCTGCCATATTTTTTACGCTTACTGATGGTTACCTGAAAGGTGAGACTAAAAGAGCTACTCTTTGTAAGGTACAAATGACACACATGCCTCTAGCTGCTTTCCTAAGTGAGACAGAGAGCTTGCCATAAAGATGGCTAAGATAGGAATGCTTCCCCTCTCGCCATTCTCTCTTTTGCTTTCCCGATGGCCCACCATCCGTAGCCCTTGGTCCGTTCAGGCTGAAGTGCAGCAGACGAGGCACCCCTGAATGTGCAAGGTTGCCTACATGATTAGATCAGCCAACTTGATGCAGAAACTCAGCCCCAGAAAATGAGAAGTGGGGAGGGCCGGCCCTCAGGAGCACTAGCTGGGGCTAATGACCGTGTTCCCACTCTCATATGTAGGGATGCCGGAACAAAGCTTTGAGCAGCCTTTCTCGACCTGTGGGTCCTCAGATGTTGTTGAACTACAACTCCCATCACCCCTAGCTAGCAAGGCAGGAGCTCAGGGATGATGGGAGTTGTAGTCCAACAACATCTGGGGACCCACAGGTTGAGAACCGCTGGCTTAGAGAATTATTCATTTATTCAACTTCATCTCATTTTATGAATCGCTTACCATGAACCCCCCCCAACCATTTTAACAATTGCAGCTAGCCATGATAGCGATGCTGTGCCTCTCCAGTTGGAGGCAGCAATGTTTTTGATACCAGTTGCTGGAAACCACAAGAGGGGAGAGTTCCCTTGGGCTCAGGTCCTGCTTGCAGGTTTTCCACAGGCATCTGGTTGTCCACTGTGAGAGCAGGATGGTGGACTAGGTCTGATCCAGCAGGCTCTCCTTGTGTTCTTATGAAAACCAATAGAAAAACAACTTTGCCTCCCATAGGGACTGGGATAAAAATCTTCGCTTTAAAAGGCTTGTTGAAAAAAGGAAGGTGTTATGTACTGAAGTTCTCACCCTGGGCCAGCAGGGGGATACTGTAGATAGTTTTCACTCAGGTCCACATATGCAAATAAGGGATCGAAAGTGACATTCAGTGATTGGATAGTTACAGAAAATGGTTACTGTTGCGTTCTAGTGGAGCTCTATATAAGCAGGCTGGCTGAACCCTTCAGTTCAGTTCTGTTCTGGCCTGTGAATAAACAAGAGCTGTTTGAAGAATCGCTGTGTCGTCTGATATGTTCACCCACAATTTAACAGAAGGCACTGAAGAAAACAGGAGGGACGGCAACAGTAGGAAGTACCGAAGTACAGGTGCTGCCAAACCAAAAGTTGTTTGCCCACATCTTATAAAATGGACCTCCTAATAAAATGGAAACTGCAGAATTGATTTGATTTGGCAGTGATTGATTTGGCAGATATGGGGTGAGATTATTCATAGAATCATAGAACTGTAGGCTTGGAAGGGACCATGAGAAACATCTACTCCAAGTCCAGGCAGTGCAGGAATATTTTGCTGAACATGGGGCTCGAACCCGTGAACCTTAGGCTAAGAGTCTCATGTTTTACTGACTGAGCTATCAACAGATGTTATTTTTGGAACTTAATTTTCTAGGAGTTCTCATTAAAAAGGTTAAATAAACTGAAGATGTTTTTTGAAAGTGGGCTCTGAGAACAATTGGAGAAGTTCTGCAGAATACTGGTAGGTTCAGGATTACTTGAGAAACAGAAATAAAATAGGAATATAGCCCTTCCGATCGACAGGGCAGGTAGAGTGCCATTTCATATTTATGTAGTTCGTGAGCAAAGTGAAAATGAGCTACTCCAAAATGCATAACACACAGTTTTGCTCACTTTCAGGGAAGGAAAGGATACCCAAGAGTACCAGCTGAAAGGAATGTTGTACTGCTGCCTAAAATTCTCATATGCAAAGGCCAGTCTGTTTGACCCCAAGTTGGCATGGAATCTGCCAGTCATTAACTGAGGGGAAGCTGCAGAGTAAAGATTGGGAAGATCACCTCTGCATGTCTGCCCATTTGCTTTTCTGATATAATCAGGGTTTGGGGGGGTGGTTAATGTTATATTTAAATAACTCCAAATTAGTTGAGCCATGCTGCTTAATAGTGGCTTTCTTTCTTTTTGTTTTTAGAAGGATCAGGAGAAGAGTGGCTGTAGTTAATTAAGGTGAACTCTTCCTTAAGTAAAATTATTAGTAATAGTAATAGTAATTGTATTGTTTATACTCCACCCATCTGGCTGGGTTTCCCTGCCTGCAACTTTCTTTTGAATGTTTGAACAATGGTTTGCAGTTGATCTTAAGAGCTTAAGTTCATACAATTGACGTAAATTAATATAGGATTGTGGATTGTATTGGCTGTACATACCTCTAAATTTCATTGTTTGTCTTATTTCAGACGGATATCTTACATCCTATAGGAAAGCAAATTCTAAACACTTGGCTAGGCTCCAATTGCTTCTCCTGGGAAAACCATTTTTATTTGCATACATACATCAGCTGTCATTTGCACAGCAAGACCCGTGCACAGCTTATGCTGTGATGTTATAATGATATATTCTAATTGCTTTTTTCCTGGTGTAGTAAGTTGTAGGATCAGGCCATTGGTTCCAATTAAATAAACACATACTAGTCTCTTTGGCCAGGGTGCTCTCAAATGCCTCTCAAATTTTGAAATACATTTTGTCAACACCTTCATGTCCTTTTGTCCTTTTGCACATATCATATATGAACCAATGAATCTAGGAAGAAATCATAGGGATCATGGCAGTACATTTTGGTGTCAACTATATAAGCTGCATTTGATTGAAGAAAGCTGTTATAACCACATTGTCAAAAGTTCTTGTAAAATCTATTTTCGTATTACTAAAATGAATTTCAGACTTGTGGAACAATTGACTAGTGTATACCAACTCCCATTGGTAGTGATTCCTAAATTCTTGAAATAAATTGAACAAACTATATTCATGACATTGCTAATGCAAAAAAGTATACCTTATGGACGTTATAAGAAATATTGGTTGTCAGACTTGAGCTAGCATGAGCAATTGCAGATATTTGCTTGTATGTAAAATGAATGCATAAAACAGATTAATTTTGGAACTTGAGTTTGTAGAAAACATTTATTTATTAAGAAATGAGTTATAAGAGCATTTATTTTGGCGAGTTAAAACCTTGGCTTGCAGTAACAGAATTAATCTAAGAGATGCTGACAGATTTCTCATATTACATAAAATTCCAGACGCAGATAAAATTAAAGTGTATTTCAGAAAAGTGTATACAATTTTATACCTTTTGCTTTGCAGGGCACAAGATATTCCAAGGTCTTTGTTTCCTGAGCACCTAGAAATAATGATGCTTTCAACTAGGTTTTTAAAAAATGTTTCCTACACTTGATGGTAGTAGAATGCTGAACAATACGTTCCAGAAGGCCAGAGCAACACAAATGCCTAATATATACTTGAATATGCTGTGGGATTAACAGTTCACTGTGATATGCAAATTTGAAATGATGATTCGGCTCTGCACTGATTCCCTCACCCCACCCCAGGAGGTTTTGCAACTTGAAGGCAGTGAATTCAGGCTCACACAATGACATCCTGCCTTTTGAGGCACCTCCCCATGGTGATTTATTGAAAATTACCTTGCGAAGTGCAGGTACTTCTTGAGTGTTGATGATTATTAATATCAGTCAAGTGCTCAAGGGAAGATAAGAGGTTTTCAAGTACTTTTGACAGAGAACAGAAGCAACTGATGTGATTCTCCTTGAAAACTATCTACAATATTAGACTGTTTTTTGTTTTGAGGAGCTTCAGACGTGAGAAAAAAGATGCTTTAGCTGCTGGTTTCAGGGGAATTGACACAAACCCTAATGAAAGTAGTGGATGTTGCAGCGCAACTGAACCTCGTTGATGTGTGTTGTACATCTTTATTTATGTTTTGCCACTGTACTTTATAGCATGCTATGAAAAGGTGGTGAGGATTAGGAAAGGTGGTGCAGGATGATGTATAACACCAAACCTAATCTGTCATGGTCTAGGAATTTGATGCCCATAAAAGTTTAATAACAAACAAAAAAGATGAGATTTAGTGGTCATATTGGATTTATTTCTAATCTTCTAAAACTTATACGTGAATGGTGCTCATCAAAACTGTTCAGCTGAGAGCCCCTTTATATTGAACAGTCTCTGCCCCAGTGACAGAATAAGCTGTTCCACTGGCTATTGCATTTAGTGCTTCTGGTTGCTGATTTTGGCTGGTACCCTTAGGAGATATCTGTATAATAGGTAGTCACAGGGTTCCATCTTGTTCCCAGTGCTGCATATATGAAGTCACTGGGAAATGTCATTAGGAGATTCAGGGTAAAGTAACATCAGTGTTAGGGAATGCAGATGGCACTGTGGTCTAAACCACTGAGCCTCTTGGATGTGCCGATCAGAAGGTCGGTGGTTCGAATCCCTGCGATGGGGTGAGCTCCCATTGCTCGGTCCCAGCTCTTGCCAACCTAGCAGTTTGAAAGCACCCTAAAAAGTGCAAGTAGATAAATAGGTACCACTCCAGCAGGAAGGTAAATGGCATTTCCGTGAGCTGCTCTGGTTTCGCCAGAAGCGGCTTAGTCATGCTGGCCACATGACCCGGAAAAATTGTATGCGGACAAATGCTGGCTCCCTTGGCATGTAAAGCAAGATGAGCACCGCAACCCCAGAGTCGTCTGCAACTGGACTTAACTGTCAGGGGTCCTTTACTTCTTTTTTTAAACATCAGTGTCATCAGATATGTAGAAGGTTGGTGTGTGTTTTAATCTGTTTTTGAACTTAGCACTGATTTTGCCTAGTTTTTGAATGTTTCAAGTAGTTCCTTTTAACTGTTTATATTTTTTTGCTGATAATCTTTTGAAATCAATCAGTATATAAATTTTAATAAATAAATAAACCATTTTGGTTTTTAAACATGGGTTGACTAGAGTTGGTTGTAACCAAAAAACAATGGCAGTGGAAGTGCCCTCCTAACCATTGTAATGCGGCAATCAGGCCATAGGTGACTGCCATGATTGTCTTCAGAATTGGAACAAAAGCCTGGTCCAGACTTGGTGCACAAACCATTTTGTGCTGGAGGTGGTGTGGGAGACATAAAAGGAGTGTATGCTTTGCTTTCAAATCATAATTGGAAACTATGGTTTGAGTTGAGTTTCCAAGTTTGGATTGGAAACAAATTTTTGTTTCTGCAAAATCATTGTTTGCCCAGTTTAGACAGTTTGGAAAACTGTGGTTTGTTCACACTAGAAAAAAGATAGATGAGAGAACAGAGTTTGCATGGGAAGGAAAGGATGCATAAGCTTGAAGCTCACGATTTCACCGTGACCTCTGAACTAGGTCTACTGACATTTGTTCTGAAATCAGTTTTGTCAGTTTTCCTTTAATATACCACAGTGTTTCATGGTTATGTATGAAGTCAATTTTGAAGTAACTATGCTGCAGCTAAGTGTTCACTCTGAACAAAAATGAATTGAAAAGGAGCCAAGGCAGTAAAGACAGCTTCTGCAAACAATGGAAACAAAGAATTTTAAAGAGAAAGGATTGAACTGTTCCAGCCTTTAGATGGTCAGTGAATATGAAACAAGAGCCAAAACTGTTCTCTAATGCTGGAGGCATGTTTTCATAAATGGAAGTATTTTAAAGAGGAAATTTGCTTTGTCACAGAGGTATTTGTATTATTTTAAACTTGCTAATTTATGGCAACCATAGCGTTAGTGCTGAGTGATATAGGAAGAACATAAGGAATAAAACCCAGCAATATTCTAACCCTAAAGCACACATTAATAACAATATATCACCAAGACCTAAACGTTTTAGAGCTTGTCTTGCTTAGTATGCATTTCCTTCCATTAAATGAAGAAAACTTAGAATCTGATACTGTGGTTTAATTAGCTGAGCACCTTTGGAAGTGGTTTCATCAGTGCCTTCTGTAGGCAGTCATCCAGATTGGGCATTTGTTGTGTTTGTCCCTGTTTAGGGTAAATGCATCTCTAACACAGGGACAAGTACCTGCCCAGTCGTAATTCAACTCCACCCAGTATTCCACTTCTCAACCCCATGTGTGTTTGTGAAATAGGAGCATATAGAGCATTACAGAGGAAATCCAGCAATGCTCATTACATATATTTTTTTAACGTTTGTTTTCCAATGTGTATTAGGTACACACATAGCTCCCATTCCTGTAATCCAGCGAGTGGGGAGCCTATTGCTCTTCAGATGCTGTTGGATTCCAGTTTCCAGACCCATTCCCATTGCTGTTTAGAGGTGATGAAAGATGGGAGCAACATCTGGAAGGCCACAGGTTCCCTATCCTCCTTCTCATCCTCATTGTACATTTTGACTTAGATTTGGAACCCATTGACTGTAATTTAGTTTTGGCCACTTGTTGAGTGCATATTGTGAAAGCTACTATTTCACATGTCTGGGCCTGCCAGATTTGATGTTTCTCACTTACAATCAAATATTACAATCCACTATTTAGCAAAAGCAATGAATAAGGTCTCACAACGTTGCCAAATTACTCATCCCAAAGAGACATAAAAAGTGTTCATTTTTCAATACATCACATATTCTCTTGCCCAAACATAATGTGCTAATTTGGACGTTATTGCCATGTCCCATTTTCTGAAAAGCCATTCAGATAAAATGAGGGAGGGGATTCATTTCCTCCAATAGATTGAAACTGACATTTAAGTGGCTATCTCCACATTTTCTCCACATCTAAATATTTCAAAAGTACATTTATTGAGTGTTTTGAGTACTCTGAGATGTGTACGTTGACAGAAATCTATTGTTGTTCATACACCTTTTTGCCTGGGATCCAAACAGCTACCTTAGGCAAGCCCAAGGCATTGCTTATGGCCAGTGGGATTTCCCTCTTTCAACAGCAGATTCCCAGGCTGTATTGCAAAAAGTGGTTGAAAATGTAAGTTTCAAAAACAGCTTGACACTTGTCATGAGAGCCTGCCATTCACGAAACAGAAGACCAAATCCCCCTTCAGGTATTTGAAGCCAATCGTGCTGTTCTTTCAATCTTAAACACTTTAGATAATGCTGCAGTTGTGTTTGTTTAACTTTATTGTGTATATGGTATCATAGGAAGCACTCTTTCCCATGTAGTTTTGGTTGTGAAGTCTTTCTTTTTTCATTTAAATGCACTAATGAAAGGAAATATGAAATATTTCTGTGGTCTAAAGAAGCTTGTCCCATACTAGCATCTTAGCAATTTTACTTTGCAAAGTAAAGTAAAGTAAAGTACCCCTTATGGGGTCCTTGCTGTGGGATCACATTCATCCAGTGCTTTACCAACTGCACTGGCTCCCGGTGGAGTACAGGGTCAGGTTTAAGGTGCTGGTTTTGACCTTTAAAGCCCTATGTGGCTTAGGACCCTCGCGCCTATGGGACCGCCTCTTCTAGTATGCCCCGCGGAGGACCTTAAGGTCCATAAATAACAGCACTTTGAGGTCCCGAGCCTCAAGGAGCTTAGATTGGTCTCAACTAGGTCCAAGGCCTTTTCAGCACTGGCCCCGACTTGGTGGAGCGCTATGTCAGAAGAGACCAGGGCCCTGCGGGATTTGACATCTTTCTGCAGGACCTGCAAGATGGAGCTGTTCTGCTTGGCCTTCGGCTTGGACTCGCTCTGACCCCTTATATGGGATTTGCTATATAAATTTTCCCTTGGCTTTTTTGCTCGCCCATGTAGGACCATCATGGATAGCTGGCTTGGGTGAATACCTGGTGTTTCCTCCCTTTATGGTCTTGATTTATGGGCTACTACTAAAATGAGACTGCATTTTAAACTGTATTTTAAGCTGTATTTTAAGTCGTATTTTAATTTACTGTCCCCCCCATTACGTTTTATTGTAATTTATATTTGGTTGTAGCCGCCCTGAGCCTGGCCCTGGCCGGGGAGGGCGGGGTATAAATAATTTATTTATTTATTTATTTATTTATTTATTATTATTATTATTATTATTATGATTATTATGATTATGATGTTTGTGATACATGTGAGTGTATCTATTGTCCATTATTTAATACTGCCTCTGCCAGCCAGTTACTAGCCTAGTGCTCTTAAGACATTGATGCACCTGCCTGAATTGGAAGATATAAATGTTGGAGCTGAACTACAGTATATGAAGCTACACAGAATGTTGAGAGTCAGTCTAAAAATATATAGGAAAATGATGCAGAGAATATTGCATTCTGCAAAGGAGAATCCCTTGATTTTGACCAAGCCATGGATATCCCTATAATTCCCCTCCCTCCATCTTCTATTTCTTTATTTCCTAGCGACTTGGGCAGAATCAATAATGTTCTTGTCTTCTGTTGCCCAGATCCGATAACTTGAACTTTCCCATTTCACACCGTAACACAAATGTTGTAGGGACATCTACCCACTTGTTCACAAATCTATGTTTCATTTGTCTATTCTTGCATACCAGTGTACTTCAGTTGTTCACATGGTAATGCTCCCTGATCCATCTACTTGTCTATTGATTTCAAGCATACCTATGATACGGTAATTGCTTTTATGTCCCATTGAAATCCTGATTGTTTATGTCCTGCCTCTGAAGGTGAGTTTTGCTGAATATATAAAAGTATAAAAGTGCCCATGCTACAAAGCTGATGCTCTACAAAGCTGATCTCAAGGGGAATTTCCTCTTGTATTATCCAAGGCCTGTGCAGGCTGCATGATACAATTGCTGTGCCTCACTTGTTTGTTTCCTCTCAACTTTCAGCATTCCAGTGTTGCTCCTGATCCTACCAACAGATGACTTTTTTCCAATATCTATGCACTCTGGGGATTAAACTGTAGAGCATGCATATTGTTGTTACTAATAGAAGAAACAATGCAGCATAATAAAAAGAGAGGATGTTTTCTTCTGCTGCTCCAGGTTGGAGAAAAGAAAAGAGAGAGTTGTGTGGGTTTTTCTCCCTGAGGTCCTTCTTGATCTTCAGGTACTACATTCCTTATAATTAGATTGTGTCTCTCTCTGAATACTGCCTTTTTTTCTCTTGGCAGCATGGGGTAACCTTGGAAATGTTCTGAAGAGTCAGAGCAAGATTTCTGAAGCTGAAAGCGCCTATAGGAATGCCTTGTACTACCGCAGCAACATGGCTGATATGCTTTATAATTTGTAAGTATGCATGGCTTTCCTTATGCTATTTTCATCTGCAAAGCCTGGTTGTGAATGAGGCCATTTATTTGGCTCCTGGAAATGGAGATGATATTTAGCTGTTGTTTTTTCTGCCTCTGCCCCCTTGCCCTTTCATTCATCATACTTCAAACTCAGATAGACAGGGTTCCTTCTGTTCTCCACATTTATCAGATCATCATGTATTTCAACTCTGTTCTGCGGTGAGTAGTAGAAGTTGATTTCCCTAAAGATCTGGTGTGCTGCTGTGTCTCTGAATAGGCCCTTGCCTGTGTCCCAGCCCCTCCCCAACAAAGACACCGTTCACTAGTATTTCTCAGCATGCCCAAAAATCCTGAAGCAGTACAACTTTGCCTGTCAGCTTGAGTTAGGGAATCAACAATTATAGCCATTTCTCTTTGACACCCATCCTCCGTGTTCTGGGGATCTCCTGTTTAGACCACTGTGTTGCAATCTGCATGGAGCTATCTTTAGAAAATGACTTGGAAGTTCAAGGTTAATGCAGTATTCTTGTAGCGAGCCTTCTAACAGTGGTGGAATTCAGAGAGAATACAATACCATATTTAGTTCATCTGAAATACTTGCCTATATAGTACTCCCGAGCCCAATTTTACCCCACTAGCGCTTAACTTTAAAGCCCAAAATGGCCTGGATCAGAGTCTTGTTTCCCACAAATATATTTGTACTAAAAGTGGTTCACAGAACCTTTGGGAATACATTCCTCCATCATTTATCCCTTCTGTGTGATATCTGTTGGGAATCTCCTGTTCTGCGTTCTGTATGCTGCACAGTGAAGTTGTTGAGGTTAAGGAGATTTTTCTGCCTTGTCACACCGATATGATGAAATTCATTCCTGAAAGAACCTGTCAACCTCCTTAATCAGTTTGTGTTATGTGAAGACTTTTTGAAGGCATCTTTGAGTACCTCTGGATAGGAAGGCTCTTGGTAAATACAAAGGGTGGTATTCAACTTACTTTCATTCAGAGCAGACCCATTGAAATTAATGAACCTAGCTTAGTCATGATCATTCATTTCAATAGGACTATTCTGAGTAAAAGTTTGTAAACAATGTGTGTGGTGTGTGCAGTGCTATTTATGTTGGTGCTAGGGTTATTTAGAATCACTGCAGCCTTAACTAGCTAGATACAGTCAGCCCCCTAGTCTGCCTTGCCTGTCCAAAAAGTTACCACTTGCTTAGTCAGGCCACTTAAGTTGTACCATATGGCACCTTCCTGTCTTCTTTGTTGTGGTACATATGAATGAATGTGAAATGAAATTAAAATACAGCTTCACAATATACCTTTCTCTGTAGCAGCCATTGCTGTACAAAAAAATTGTTTGGTGGTAATGTGTAATTGATAAATTAATCTTCATAACAACACCTGTTTAGGAACTGGAAGCTCATTTTCTAATATGCTGTAGAGATCAGGAAATGTGTAATGAAGAGTAAGTTTTGCAAATAAAAAGCATAAGATCAAACATGAACATTTCTAAAAGCAGGCTTATTGAAGCTATTGTTCGTTTTCTTCTGAAGCCAGGCATAATGCAGAATTGCAAGAAGAACTGTAATGATGCATAAATATTTGACTTCTTCAGTGTAGAAGTACAGCGCACGCGCACACACACACACACACGTTGTGGTCTTCATATCTTCCAGTGAAGATAACACTACTTCCATCTACTGCCCACAACAGTCATCATGATTTCACTCCTATGTAATGTCTGTTAGTTTCCATCTATGTGTATTCACTGAGAAGCCTGTACATATGCCAGCCTGCAGATGCATGAACCCATTTGAATATACTGATTTGGTCACGAATGCTACATTTTGATGGTATTGTTTATATGGTGCTTTATATATGTATGCGGATATAGGATGTGACAAGATCATTAGCATTCTGACCATTATCAAATTTTTATAAATTGCACTGAATTGTTGTTGTTGTTCCTGCTGCTGTTTGGTAATTGATGGACAGAAGATAAATCTTTTAAATAAAATACTTTTGGGAAATTTGGTTATACTGAACCCAGGCATGCTGTGTCAGTTGTTATCTGTCAACTGATACATTCATATTTCAGTGTGTTTTTAATTGTTTCCCCTTCCCAAATTCATGCCTAGTACATATTTCTCAGAGCATTAGCTAATTTGCCTTATACTGAATGAACCCTTGTTTTCAACCAACACTTCCAGAGATTTATAGATGGTGAGTTACTACCTACCTTTAAGTCCTTTGGCTGATGTTAGAGGATGGCTAAACCCCGAATTCTTTGCCAAATGCCAATTATGTAGGAATCAATGATTTTCAGCTTAATCTGTCATTTAACTTTTATAAATCTCCTCTACAGAGATTTATGACAGTGCCCCTCATTTGTTATCTTGGCAAGTGCCTTTATGATATGCCTATCTCTTCAGTATCTCTTTTTGAAAAGACAGAAGAGAAGTGGCTCTCTACAATATCTGAATTCTGTGTATTTGCGACTGGATCCAGGAATTAAGAGGTGAAACACAAGTGATGGGTTCAACTATGACCACATTTTATTTAAACTACCTATGCATGGGGAAATGAGAAGAGTGGAGAAAGCGATCTTAACTTCAGCTTTTGGTGAGCAAAATCTTGCCCATTCTAAGGGGGAGGAATTTCTCTCCCAGGCCCCAAAACTCTGAGCAGGTGCACAGATAAGCCTTAAGAATGCTCTGTATCCAGACCAAGGGCCTCATAGCCCAGAGAGTGCTGAAGTGTGCTCACCTGTTACCTTAGCTAACCATAACCTTTCCCACACGTCCCTGCCAGCTTCACCATGAAATCATATTGACCATATCAACCTATTGAACAGCGCCTACTCCTAAACACCAATCTTCTCTGAATCCAGTAGGCAAAGAAAGAAAGAAAAAACTCTGCTGTTCCAAATGTGCAGGCAAGCAAGAAATTCCTACGCAGCCCTGAAACAACTGGTAAAGATAAAGGGTAAAGGGACCCCTGACCATTAGGTCTAGTCGTGGCCGACTCTGGGGTTACGGCGCTCATCTCGCTTTATTGGCCGAGGGAGCCAGCGTATAGCTTCCGGGTCATGTGGCCAGCATGACTAAGCCACTTCTAGCGAACCAGAGCAGCGTACGGAAACGCTGTTTACCTTCCCACTGGAGTGGTACCTATTTATCTACTTGCACTTTGACGTGCTTTCGAACTGCTAGGTTGGCAGGAGCAGGGACCGAGCAACGGGAGCTCACCCCATCGCGGGGATTCGAACCGCCAGCCTTCTGATCAGCAAGTCCTAGGCTCTGTGGTTTAACCCACAGCGCCACCCGTGTCCCATGAAACAACTGGTAGACCTATATTAAAACAGAAGGGGGTTGGGGAGATGTGAAGAATGGCCCAGAGAGTCCCTTAGGGGTATAACCAAGGCTACTAAACTCCTCCCCCCCCCCCAACATGGGTGCTGGCATATGTGAGCATGCCAAGCAACCTTGTCTACCATCTTCCAGGGCTGGCCGCAACAATGTTTCTAGATGTAGCATTCTACAACAGGTGGGAGCAAACTTCTCTTAGCCCTGATGTGCCTGTGGCCAGTTAATAATATCACAGCAAGACCTTTTACTTTTAATATTTTAAAAAATGTTTTTGCATCTTCAGCTGTTGAAGATGCTCTTTGGCATTCCTGAGCCAAGTTTTATGTGCTCTTCAATTTACCTTGTGTAAATTACACTTCCATTGTTTTTAAAGGATTCGTTTTTAATAACACCAGCTCTTGGTCTCACTCGGTCTTCATTTGTGTCCTGGGGCAACTGGCTGTTTCCAAAGGTGCAACAGAAACCTGTGGTTTATAAAAACAATAGTAGAATTGCCATGGGCAATAGTTAGCTGGCAAGCTACCACAGGAAAAGGAAACATGTCTTGCTAATATATGTAACTTCAGTGTTTATGTTTATCAGGAACTACACAAACTAAATCTTCAGGGAAAATTGTGGACACACTTCATGAAATTAAGATTCTAAATTCTGTTGTGTCTGACTTGCCTTCCATCTTAGTGAGCAATGTGCAGCCAAAGGTATCCTTGAATTTTCTACTACAGCAGCTTGCACACAATGAATGGGCAAGGCAATTTTGAAACGAAATACAATTTTCAAGTGTAGCCATGTGAGTGGGTACAGGAAACAGTTTCAGTAAACTTCCTGCTGTGTGTGCAGTGCTTCCCTGCATAGTCATGTAACTTGTGCAAATTGGCCACCTTAATGCTATCCTAGAAGGTGATAGACTTCTCAGTTTGGAATGCTCTGGCAAGTAGCCGTGCTTCAATTTTCTAAATTTGTATACGCACCATTTATTTTGCCTACAAACTGTGTATTCTGAACTGGAAACTCAAAGTGCATGGTTAAAGCAAGCTGCAAACCAAGCATATTTTTTTACAGATATCTAGCCATGAGGATCTGTCACAAAATTGACCCTTTGATTTGAAAACAGTCTGAGCCAGCCTGTTAGCTTTGGATTATAATTATTGGCTTATCTACCTCCAGAGGCTTTTGCAAATTTGGAATATATAGTACTTGGGTTTAATACTACTTTTATAGAAAGAAAAGTGGATGAAAGAGGAAAAATAATGATACCCATATTGTATTGCGCAGGATACAAAGTAAGCCACAGCAAATTCATCACCAGTGCAAACAAAACACAACCAATCTTTAACCATAGTTAAGGGGTTGGGGGCAGGCATGGGAACATATATTATCTCCCCCACCCCTGCTCCTTCAAAACATGATTCCCACCCCCTTCTGCAGCCTCCTGCCAGCCTTAACTACCACTGACCATGCTCATATAGTGTTGTTGCCAATTTTCTGAATTGAATGGATTTTGAAGTGACCCTCCCCCAGGTTGAAAACAATGGTCTTTTTACGAGGTGAACCAAAAATGCCTTTTAATTTTGGCTTGGTCTGTAAATACACTCAGCCTTATTCCAGGCTACCTCTGCCCTCTTGTATTCTAGCAGCAGCAGCAGCCAGGAGGAGGGAAGCTGTTTCTTGGGTCACTGTTAGGTCATAAAGCCATACCAACAGGGTGTAGGGCTATAGATCGCCAGGGGTTCTGGGCCCTTAGAAAGGGATGGAGAAGAGGCCAACAGTGAGAGAGCTTTCCTTGCAAATCGTTTACCTCCTTACCCCTCTTGCTTGGTAAGTTTGCGAAAAGCATCCATGTTCTGATATTTTCCCAAACATGCAATGTTTAAATGTGAGGATGAGGGTGTGGCACTCACGCAAGCCCCACCCAAACACCCCTGTTTGAATTCCCTTTGAGCTTCCGCTGTTGAGTGGGCAGCATACATAGGGGTTCTGGTGATTATTCTCTTGAATGGGAGTGGAACACCTTGGAAGATGGGTGACGTTGCTTGATTTGTGTCCCTGATTGCTAAGAGGGTTCTACTGGGGTTTAAGTGAATACAAGTAAAAATGTGTTGCAGGTCTTCCCTGTTCAAAGCAGAAGGCTGGAGCCGAACACACCAGCCTGATGCACATGGGGTTGCTAGGAGCAGGGCTTTTGTGCATGGTCCATGCCCCGTTTCCACATTTCAACATAGGTATGGTTCAGGCAAATGCTTGAAGAATGGCTAGAGTAATGAAGGCAAGTGTAGGGAAGGTTGGAGAGAATAAATGGCTTTCAAGAAAGCACCCAGAATGGTCCTTTTGAGCTTTCAGAAAATTTTCTGAAAGAGTTCAAAAAGTCCCAACCAAGATGGCTTTAAGAAAGGGAAATGTCAGAGCGGTAAATCATTTTATCACTTGTCATAGCATTAACTGGTTCTTCAGAATCATATTAAATATAGCTAGATGCAAAATCTTCCCTGTTATGGATAAGTATAGTCTTGCATTGCAGAGTGATATTCCATGCTTGTGGCATTCATATGCAAAAACAAGTACACAAGGATAGGGTTTTGTCTGTGATTAGTGCACATTGTTTCACAGCCAAAATGTCAACCAGCCTGCTCTACCCTTGGTTCTTGGCTGTTGCTTATCACTATTCTAAATTAAAGAGCCAAATGGTTTGCTGTTATGCTTGCTATTGCAAGCAAAAATCATGAATATTCAATGCACCCCTAATTAAAAGTGATATTTTATCAATGTGACACACAGACAAAATTATTTCCATGAGAAAGTATCTCTACATGAATAGAGATTTAGGATTGTATCAACTGCTTTTTCTCAGCTGATGGTAAGGCTTCCTTCAGTGAAATGAGGAAGGAAGCAATTTTCAGCAGTTTCCCTCTGAGTCTCTGCTCCCCTAAATTTTTATGTAGGGATCCCCAGTCATCTGGAACAAATTTGGCAGGGATTCAGGGTAGGGGTGAGTGCCAAAAATTGCTTATATTTCCATTCCACTGAATGAAGCCTTGCTATCAGTTCAGCTACATCAGCCTAACACATTTGCATCATTTTAAAACGAAAAGTTTAGCATATTATTATATCATGCAGATACAGCATATAGTATATGCCTAAACTTGACCTATTAGCTAAGCTTGGGCAGCATGCTAAATCCAGGAGGAAGATTTTGGAAGCTTCTACTTTTGGTTTACTACAGTTTGTCATGTCATCTGAATCAACAAACTGTGGATAACATAAACTAACATTAACTTTAGTTAATTTCAAACAGGACAACTTCAAAGCTTGGTTTCCAACGCTGACTGGCTTAAAACAACCACAGTTAATCACAATCAATGAATTCAGACATTATGGTAAGTTGTGGTTCATCAAAGGCAGAAGCTTCTGAGCAACTCCTCCCAGCTTTGCAGAAGGAGAGGAGATGATAAGATGTGAGAAAAGAAGGACATTAGGCATGCCTTATTATAGCATAATGTCTGAATTATGCCAATGTGAGACTTTTCAAGGCTGAAGTTATAGTGTGTAAAGTTCAAAAGCAGAGGATGGTAGGGAGTAGAAACTGCCTGGGAAACATCAGAATAAATTATTTTAACCATCTAATAATTACATCTTTTGTCTTTTTACAAGTTTAAAAAGGTTAACTGTAGGAAATCTGTATGTTGCAAAAAGTCTGTGCCTAGCACTAATTCTACCTTACTTAGACTCATCATGTCTTGATAGTTCACTTGAAATTAATCCTTATTATCGTTGATGTGCCATGCCTTTAAAGTATATTTAAGGATAGAATGTACAAACTAGAGAGATGCAAAATAATTTTCTCTGAAACATTATTTTTTAGTACGTTGAATTGTTAGCAATGTAGATATGTTTTCAGTCTCCTGCTTCCTTATTTAACTTTGACATAAGAGCCCAAAGCAAAATGTTGTTGTTTTTTCAATCTAAGACAATTTGTGTGGGTGGGAATTGTTTCTCAAGGGTGAACTTTTGCAGCGGGTTCTACAAGCATTTCATACTGATTATTAGGTAACTGACTGAACATTTCAGCTGTTTTGTGGGGGAAAGTCTTTTTAAAAAATCTATTAAAAAGCTACACTAGTTCCAAAATATCAGTTATCAATAAATAAATGAGTTTGGAGAAACACATGTTTTTGGTTCAAGATACTTCGCAAAAATACCTAGCAGAGTTTCTTCACTTTTAAACTGGAGGTTTCATTTTACTGTGCTTGATGTTTTAATTTGTTGGAAGCCAACCAGAGTGGCTGGGACAAACCAGTCAGATGGGCGGCATATAAAATTGCTGTTGATGCTGTTGTTGTTAGACATTATTTCCTGCCCCATAAATGCTGCTACAGTCGTACCTCGGAAGTCGAACAGAATCCGTAATGGAAGTCTATTCGACTTCCAAAGCACGGCTTCTGATTGGCTGCAGGATGCTCCGGCAGCCAATCAGAAGCTGCTGAAACCCCGTTGGATGTTCGGCTTCCAAAAGAACGTTCATAAACCGGAACACTCACTTCTGGTTTTCGATCATCAGGAAGCTGAAACTTATGAGTTCCGGGGCATTTGAGAACCGAGGTACGACCGTACTTGTTTGCTTTCACAAAGTTGCCAGTTTCTGGAATTACAGTTTAAGAAGGACATTGATACAGTAGAGTGGATCCAGAGGCTCAGCCAGGACTGTGCGGGGTCTGGAAACCAAGTTCTGTGACAAATGGTTGAAAGAACTGGATATAGATGATTAAGGGGAGATTTGATGCCTGTCTTCCAGTATCACAGACATTTTCTGTTCCATCGTCAAACAGTTTTTATCCTTAAGAAGTTACCTAACATTAGGAGAACCTTCTTAAGGGTGAAAACTGTTGGACGATGGAACAGAAAATGTCAAAAGGTGATGACTCTTCTTCGCTGGCAGCTAGACAGCCATCTGACAGAGTAAAATGCTGCAAATGTATCCTGTATTATATTTCCTAACTGAACAGTGTGGTTCTAAGATTAATTTCAAAGTTGCTTCCAATTGCAAAATTTTATGATTCTTCTCTCTTCCTTTGTGTGTGTATAATATATGTGTCTTCGTTAGATATTTTCCTTTTAACGGTGGAAATAAAACTGCAGAAGCCCACTCAACATTTTCTTTTGGACACTACAGCAAAAGGGATAGGGTATCAAACATCCCATCCAGAGCCAATTTCTCTTTTGGAAAAATATTTTTATTTCCTTATTTTTGCCTGATGAAGAATCTCTAGGTCATGTGCAAGTCTATGTTCCACCAAAGTTTATAAACAGTATTAAGCAAAGCTAATTATTTACCAGAATTCAATATTCACTCTTGCATCTGCTCTTCATTTTGCATCTATATGAATTTTAAATAGCTAGTAAAACAGCTGTAAAACAGTCTGTATTCTGAAACAGAAGGGAAAAATAAATCTGTATTGCCTCAGTGGATGCCAATATTAAAGCTGCTAATAAAAGCAGAAAATTAGTTCTGAGGTCCTCTAATGAAGAGAGCAGAATATCCAAGCGGCATAAACATAATACAAAAGTGATGCTATATACTGAGCACTACAAAAACAATAGTTAATTGTTTCAGTATGTGCAAGCATCTAATCTAAAGTTCATAACAATAGAGACTTTTCAAAACAAGGGGATTATGGAGTAACTATATCAAAGAGTAACTGTATAGGCAAAGCAGAGAGCAACTGGAAAATTAATTCAACCTCTGTGCTTGCTTTAGTATCCCAAAGTTGTGACGTGTTGTTGTGACTGAAGCGTTCTT
The DNA here is from genome assembly GCF_964106645.2 of Podarcis pityusensis. NCBI lineage: Eukaryota > Metazoa > Chordata > Lepidosauria > Squamata > Lacertidae > Podarcis > Podarcis pityusensis. Next base: position 41,082,086 of record NC_138035.1, on the reverse strand, counting down.
CTACATCTACCTTATTTTCAGTGTGCCCATCACTGCTTTGTCTCAAACTTTGTGATTGGCATGGATGAAGAGAAGGCCCCTACAATGGCATGGTTCAGACATAATAACAGACCACCGTTTGTTGTTCTTTCATGAATCTTGTGGCTTCCCCTCTCCTTTTCATACTGCAAGATGAGATTGAAAGCTTCTGTTTCTTGTTAAGAGTCAACCTCAGTTTGCTTTTGTCTTAGAACTCTGCAAATGATGGTATATTCAGGTCACTCTTAAAGAAGAAGAAGAAAAACCAGGATCTCCTTGCAGCATTTCATCTTGCTCCTTGCAAGTGTGGTGCAACAGCCTTTGCATGACGATGTTATGTCACTGTTTCTGTAATGAGAAAAGTTACAGATAGACATCCCTTCACCCCTACCCATACTATTTCAGCGTGGCACAATAGGGAAGAAAAGTGGTGTGCAGTTTTACTTTGAGAGACCAAAGGAGAAATGCCAATTCTCTGGCATAGCGCCCAATATTTGGGCATCAGCACAGACAGAAAGGAACAGGCCAAAGAAGTAATGGTGAGTTTGGGAGCGTTTCTAGAGCACAGCTTGGTCTACAAATGCTTTGTCCTCCTTCTGTGGACTTCATGTATTTTAGAAGATGGGGGGAAATTTCAGGATTTAGGCATAATTTTTGTGGAACATGCATGCAGGTGTTTGTGAATGTAATATATTACACATATATATCGACCACAGGCCAGTATCTTTCCAGGCCTTTGATAACTATCCTGTCTTTATTCAGATAGTTGAAAAAACCTGATTTTCTTTTTCATTTTCTCTCTGAGAGTAAGTATTGCATTTTCTCAGGGAGTTTTTCCAGTCGTATATCTTGCATCTTCTTCAAATATAATCACTACAATTTTGCATCCTATGCAATCATATAATTTTGCTATAGTTATCCAATTTTCTATCTTTATCCAGAAAAAGTTTTTGAGCTTTATTCTTGTCTCTGTCTTTCATTGTGGCTTAGCACAGTATCATTCTAGTGACTTATCGCCAGGAGAAAGAGGAAAAAATACAACAGCTGTGGGCAGCAGGCCTGAACTTGGGATCTATTATTATTTGAGTTACTATATTTAACTATTTAGCCGCTGGCTACAAGTCATCCATCCTCAGTTGTGTACACAAACTTAGATCTTTGTTCAGCAGTGCTCTCTGAATCCTATAAAATAATAAAAAGAAAAACCACCAACTAGTCAGTGATCTGCTGTAATATTAAGCCAACCACTCTGTGGCTTTTTTCTCTGTTCAATGAAATGAAGAGCTCCATGCAACTTACTCCACGTAAGAGGACAGAAGATTGCAGGCAGCATGTATCATTCACCAAAATAAGATTATAGCAATTACCCCTATGTCACTTTATTTTTGAGTGGGGATTTGAACTCTGGTCTTTGAGATCCTGGTGCAACACATGAACACCGCACTAGCTTGTGTCATGCTGTTACTGTATGCTCTTCCATGTCTAACCTGTTGTAAATGGAAAACTAAGGGCTGCCTGTTCAGATGTTGCCTTCCAAGCATCTACACAACACAATCAATTTGTTAATGCATGGTCCCCAAAAATCTATGTAAATAGAAGTTGGCATTAATGTAAGACCTGCCATGCTTATAGAGAAGCCATGCCATGGAGAGTTGAAGCCTTTGGTATTCAGTGATTCAGTTATTCAATAGTGTCCTCACTCAATCTTTTTTTCTTATATGTGACTGATATAAGCATGTAACACTCTACAAGTTTTGTTGGAATGTATGAAAGTTATTTTACTATAACATTAATAAAAAATAAAAGGCTTTACTAAAAAGAAAGCTTTTTTGCCTTCTTATCTACTCAACTCAGGAAACTGTGGAGAATAATTTTCCTGTCCTATGCCTTGTGTTCAAAAAATGAAATAAAATTATTTCCTGCCTGCCTTCCACCCTCTCCCTCTTGCCCCCCACCCCCGCCGAGAGTTGTGGGCTAGGGATAAAATTATCTACAGTACACAGATTCAGAAAGAGCAATACCTATATGAAGTATGTGTGATTCTGATTGGCTGATTGTTGATAATATATTGAGGGGCAGCTGAACATATACCCCCCCCCAACTGGGGAAAGTCATGCCAAGTGACATTTTGGTCTGCCATATTGGTTCAAAATGATGACTGGCATCCAAATATTGACAATGACCACTGATCCCAGCTTGGGAACCCTCGTGCTAGGTTTGGTGATGATATCTCAAGAGGTAGCCGAACCTATGGAGAGCAGATGGAGAGACCGTCAGGACACTTTCTGAACTATATAGTAGATAGCCATTCTAGGGAGCAATCTGCTTTACCCTGCCTGTGAAACAACTCCATTTTCTATTACCTTTCCCTCTACCTGAGGAATTTATCAGGTTAAATCTACTAAACAAATCACTAGCAAGGCCCTATCTTGCAGTTATACTTACAAATTCAACCTTTTCCAACCTCTCTCCTTCCTGATTGAATGTTTCCCATCCTAGCCATGATTGGTTGAGAGTATCCAGGAGATTGACACTATGTTCAGTCCATCACTGGTACTGCCACCACAGTATTCAACTTTGTTTTCAGCAGCCAAACATTTCCTTGATAAAGAAACATTTCAGCAGGAACACTACCAGTCTGTGCAGCTGTCTTTTTGTTCTTTTGTAGTATTCTCCCTCTAGATTTAATATGCCATTGATGGAAATTCCAAACACTGAATTTTATTTTAAGTGGGAGCCGAACCAAAAATTTGTGGGGTTCAGTTTTTGTAGCAATAAGATTACTCTTTGTGGACTGCATGCATTTTCTCTGAGAGATACGTGCTGTTTAAGAAGACATCCCTCTCAAACTTTTCTGTGTTATTTGGATGTACCACATAGCCACTTCCTGAAAGCATTCAGCAGATGTTTTGTTGTATTTAATACAAAGCCCTGGGTTTGATACCATTTTTTCTTGAAAGAACAAATAACTCAGTTTTCAAAAGCTCCATCATTTCCAACCAAAAACACACTACTAGGATGTATGCAGACATTGCTATTGACTATTCATAACAGTATTCAACCATGCGGAGGACCAGTCCCATGCAAACATAGGCTATCATTTGCATCACAACAAATGGCGTTACCATTTTTAAAAAAATCTTGAGGTTTTGCATCAAGGCTTTGGAGGTTACAAAAATGCATATTTATAAAATCCCATTTTCTTAGCATTCAGATTCTTTAATCAAGAGAGCTAAACAGAACAAATTATCCTAAATAACATAAACAGCTATAAAAGTGCTTGCCTTAAACGGCCTTTTTCTGCATATATAAATATAAATGTTTTAGTGAACTGCTTCAGCTTTTGTACTTAGAAATTCACCTCTTTTTAGTTTTTTCCTTGCTTGTGGTTAAACGTTTTTGTTTTACAGTACATTGCCAGTATATAGACCAATAAATTTGACTCTTGTTACTTTATTTTTTATAATTAAATTCTCCCACTCTATACAATTATCTTTCCCCCCCTCCATTTTTCTTTTAAATGCAGAGGCTTGTTGCTACAGGAGAACAGCAGGCTTTCAGAAGCACTACATTACTATAAATTGGCCATTGGAAGCAGACCGACTTTAGCCTGTAAGTAAAGCTGCATGTTCATTTGTTTTTAAAAGATGCTTTTCTCTCGTGCTGTGGTATAAATACCACTTTTGGAAAAGAGTGCTGAAAAATACATTTTATCTGTAAAGAATTAATTGTGCGCAAGGGAGAGATTCTGCTTGCACATAGGTATTTTTCATAATACCTCCTAAGCCCCCCTACGTGCAAAGGTTGCTCATTACCAGCCTTCCTTATTTATTTGGCGAATAGCTACCATTCCTGTTGAATTTTATGACAGAAGCTTTGTTTGTTCTTCAGACTCACATACCTACCTGGTTGGGGTTCAAATGTTTTTCTCGTTGCAGTAGTAGAATGTGGCATTTTATCGTACATAATCTTCTTTAGAGAAATGGGTAGCGGCAAGAGTCTTTTAATCTATAGCATGACCATTGTCAGTCACGATGGTACAAGTTCAGCAACATCTGGAGGGCTGCAGGTTCACCACCCCTCCTTTATAACGTACGGTTTTGACAATAAAGAATTGGACCATATTGGAGATTGTAAAGATCAGTCTAGTTTTACAAATATGTACTAGCAACTGTAGTCATCATGGCTTTGATGGTTTTAAGCAAGCCTGGCTATAGTGGGATCTCATATGAATGTGTGATATCTTTTTATTTTTCTCTCACACAGCTGCCTATTTAAATACTGGTATCATCTTAATGAACCAAGGCAAGGCTGACGAAGCCAGGAAGACATTCCTGAAGTGTTCAGAAATTCCTGATGAAAATTTAAAAGATCCACATGCTCACAAGAGCTCGGTTACTAGCTGCCTTTATAATTTGGGGAAACTCTACCATGAACAAGGACAGTATGAGGTGAGACCTTTTTCTTCCACAACCATGTTAGATACCTTCACAAGCTTCATTATAATAGTTGCTTAAAACCAATTGGTTGAGTCCAAAGTTGTGCTTAGCAGTGTTCCACCCTTGCTGGGCCAGCGGGTGATTTTTGCTCATCCTCATCTTCCCAGACCCTTTGCATTTCCTGAAGGTTTGGAGCCTTCCGTGAGGCAGCACAGGGAAGGCAGAATTTTTGTTGGTGAGAACATGGCTTTGAGCCCAGCATGATACTTCTAGAGATCTGCAAAGGGTATGGGAGGGTGTCATTCAGTGAGAAGGAAAATAAATTTCAAGCAATTGCAATAAATAAACTATGAACAAACATTGGAACATAGGAAGCTTCTTTTTACCCCTATACTCATGGGTCCAGCCAGCCAGCCATGGCTAGAAAATGCACACACACCCGCTCCATCCCTCCACCTCCACTACTACCTGATGTTACTGGAGGTGGCCCAGGGAAGCCCTGGCATGCTAAATGCAGCGGGGGAGAATAAAGGAGGCCAGAGAGGAGCAGGCAGGAGGAGTGGTGGTGAAGGAGGCGGCAGAGGGTGACAAGTGCAGGAGGCAGTAAATGGCACCTCCCTGTTGTCCCCAGCCTGCTACATGAGGTGACTGCCTCATTGAGCTTCATGAGCAGGCAGGTCCTGCATCTGTTTCAATACTCTTTGCACTGAACGGCAGCAGTTCTCCAGGGTTTTAGACAGGGGTCTTTTCAAACCCCATGTGGAGATGCCAGGAACTGGGGACTTTCTTCATTCAAAGGAGTTTCTCTATCGCTAAGCTCCCTAGTGAGCTTTGACCCTTGTCCTGTGGTTTTTGTATGTTTATGCTTGGGCTAAGGTAGCCCAGCTGAATAAGCCTCAATGCAAAGCTGCTTGTATTTTATGCATTCTGCATAAATCAGTTATCCTTCATATTCTTCCAGCCTTTTGCATGAAACAATACAGATTGTAATAGTGATTTGTGTTTATAGTAGATCGAGAGCTATCATTCTGAGCATTTGAATCACATGATAATAAAAATACTCATCTGTAGTTAAATCCTAATTTGTATATTGTGTAATTCTACAGAATTTTAAATGTAAGCTAATGAGCCTTTGGAAGTTCTTAAATATTCCATTTCCCCTTCTTCAAATGAGATGGGAAATGATGAAAATTATTCTGCATTGCGTTGAAGAGACTCATCTTTTTTGTTGACTTTTTTATAAGTGGGAAATGTGACCCTCTTCATGATTAATGAAGACAATTGCATCTTTCTTGTATTAAATTTGCATGTAGAAATCGCTTCTGAAATCCATGCTCTAATAAGAATATTTCTTTCTTTCTCTCTCCCTCCCCCCAGGATGCCCTTACAGTTTACAAAGAAGCAATACAGAAAATGCCAAGGCAGTTTGCACCACAAAGTTTATATAACATGATGGGTGAGTACAAAGCAAACATTTGAAAAGAAAATTCAGCATTTTTACCATCAAGGTGATTAGATTATTTGTAACTCCCCATTCGATTCCTGAAGTTTCATTCAAGATTATTTATATTGGCCATTATATATGAGACACTGAGACCTTATTGTTCTGCCCACAGTACATATTTCTGTTTTTCTGTTGAATTAAATTTTTTAAAGAGTTTAGGGAATGTATTATTCCCTCTTCATACTTTCAAAGTTCATAGACGAGAAGTTTTTTTGGGGGGGAGGTACCAGGCTCCTTGATCAGAAAGAGAGAAGCCTAGATACCTGCACCATTTTTTTAATTTTAGATTATGTATAAACCACTTTCCTATATTTGTGTATCCAAAGTGCTGTACAGTCAATAAAACCAATTTAAAGCAACAAAAGATCAATACGTAAAACTCAGACTAAAAAAGCAGTAGCAGATGAATCAGGCAAGACAAATTTCAAACTCTGAATGCCTGTTGAAATAAAATAATCTTAAAATCATATCTAGAAGTGATTAAAAAAGAGGGCCTGCCGGATCTTCCCAAGAGGAAATCTCCAGAATTGTCCCACCACCACCACTGAAAAGCTCATGCCTTGTTTCATTTGTGAGTGGGTTTTCTCCATCCCAATGAGGAAGGAAGTCTCATGTGGCTTTCTTTGGAGGGTGAGGGCGCATTTCTTCCTCCCCATGTGGCCTGCTTTGGGCCAATAGCCTCGGGAGAGCGAGCTTGCATTTAATAGTTTGCTCCTTGCCCAAGACCTTTCTTCCAGTCTACAGCCCATGGAAACAGGGCATCCAAAGCTGATTGAAGGGCTTGGTAAGTTCCTATGGGCTTAAAGCAGTCTTTCACTTGGTCCTGACCTAGACTAGTAAGGAGTTTGTCAGGATTAGCACACAGATGGGCAACCAGTTGGTATAAAACCATCATAATCTTCTGGCTACCATATGGCTCTGTTTATATCTGCAAATGTGTGTGTTTAGTCAGCAAACTGCTTGTGACCATGATCCCATAGTGCCCACAACCTACATTTAGCTGAATGTCTGAAAAGGGTTTGTATTATGCAAGCTGGACATTCATTTTATTTTCTTGTGACAAAGAACCTAAGGAACTATATATTTTAATATAGCAAGGTTATTCTTAGTCAGGTGTGATCTTCAGGACTTGAGATTTAATGTTCTAGGTAGCTGCCATTGTACATTGACTAGATTCGCTGAACCGACTTCTTCTAAACAAACTGGGAAAGGGACAAACAAATTATTTGTACTTCCACTTACCATAATTATTGAAAAGGACTGAAGCTAGTCTTGCACATGGCCCCACACATCTCCTCTTCTTCTTCCTTGCTCACCAGACAGTAAGATAGTTGAACTAACTCCCTGTAGAAAGCTTTGGACAATTCTAAGCTTGAGAAGATAAATGCTCATGGGTGTTGTATTTTATTTGAACTAAGGTTTAATGCAAAAATAAAAGTTCAAATAGTGGACCTGTTTAACTCTTTGATTACAATGTGTTTAGTGCTTTCAAAGAACAAGAACTCCAGTTAGACCTATTATTAACAATTTAGTGTTAAATTGTTAATATTAAGTCACTTGTACCATCTGTTTTCCATGATTTTCAAGGAATATGCCTAGTGTCTTTTGTCTCACTGGTCTGGCCAGCTGGTTCCTACTTTAAAAATGTTGCTACTTTTACGGTAGATTGACATTTTTAGCCTTCAGGTTTAAAGTTTAACAGTTTAGTTCTCTCTTCTACTTATTGGTATCATGGTCGTTCTTGCATTGTCTACCCAGAATGTGCATCGTATATGAAATTGTGAAATAAATTTGGTCTGCAGTATTGGTGTGATTTATTTGGCCAGGTGTGCTTGATTCAAACTAAGGAAACCATATGTTTGGCCCTTTACCAAAGGAAAACAATTTATCAGTCTTTTCATTTCACTTTCAAAAGGGAGAATTAGTATGATTTAAAATGATTATCAGTCTAATTTTTTAAGATTGCATGAAGTGTTTGTTTGGTGTATGTTTTCCTTTTTTGGCACTTCATTTTAAGAAGAAAGTATAAGGGTAACACAGATTAATTGGCTTGGCATTCGGACATGCCATACAAAGGCTAAAGTCCAACTCAGCTGCATTAAATAGGTAATCTATTTTGTTTTAAGGCTTCAATTAATTCTTGGGGTCAAAAGAAGTAATGGTCCCTATGGGAACTTGAGTAGTTTAATGTTAAAATTAGGCTGGCTTGGTCCTTTTCTGTCCTGGAAATATGATATTATGCAGTTGATTGTGTTGCATTGCTCTTAAAACCACACAAGCCCACCTGCTAGAATAATTCATATGTTAGTCAGCTTAATGGTATAAATGTAAGTTGGAGCATAGGGGCTTTATTTTAATATTAAAAGGTAACAGGAAAGAGAGCAAGGCTGATATACTCAGGTTTCAGATCATTAGTTACACACATTTTTTCCTGTATGTAACTTCATTCCTCTAAGTGCACCTTGAATGCCTGTCCTTCAGGTGTAATTTTGATAAATCATCTAGGTGGTATTTTGACACTTTGTTCATCATTTGTGCCTACCACTACTGGTCACAATTAGGTATCCCTCTTCAAATACACGTGGTTTTCCTTACTTATCATAAATATGAGGTGATAAACTAGGAAATTCAGGTGTGGCTTCTGGCGGTTCCCTTATTGCGAGAAGTAAGATTACAGGGAACCAGACAGAGGGCCTTCTCAGTAGTGGTGCCCTCCCTGTGGAACGCCCGCCCATCAGATGTCAAGGAAATAAGCAGCTATCCTATTTTTAAAAGGCAACTGAAGTGGCCCTGTTTAGGGAAGTTTTTAATATTTAATTCTGTATTGTTTTTAACACTCGATTGGGAGCCGCCCAGAGTGGCTGGGAAAACTCAGCCAGATGGGCAGGGTGCAAATAATAAATCTGCTGAATGTGGATACCTTTATAAAAGACAATCTACGCTGAGTTCAGGGCCCTCATTTTGATCATGATTTGTTCATGCTCTGGAGGTTATAGGATTGCAGAGCTCCTATGGTCTAAACGATTTCTCTCTTCCTTGTTGAAATTGATTAACTTTGGATTTCATTTTGCATCTCCGTTTTAGCTGTTGATTCTGCTAAATTACTTTAAAAAAAAAGTCTAGTGAAGCCAATTAACTAAGCTCGGTTTTGATTGGGTGTCTGGGTCCATAAGGAATCGTTCAAGCGAAATAAATAGAAATTGACTCTGTTAACAAACACTTACAAATTAGATCAAGGTGCCTGGGCTCTTAGTACAAAAATGGAAGATGTTCTTGATCTGCCCAGACACATGCTGAAGGAGCATCCTTCATTTATATACATAGATATATATGCAAATTATAAAATATATCTTATCTTTTTACATTTGGATTTCTCATGCAGTTGGATTTATTCATGCATAAGTTAAGCTTTAAAATATTTAGGTCATTGTTTAGATCAGCTGTGGGAAAACTTTGGCTTTCCAGATGTTGCTGACCTACAACTCCCATAATCCCTGGGAGTTAGCCATGCTTGTGGATGCTGATGGGAGTTGTACTTCCACAACATCTGGAGGGCCAAAGGTTTCCTCATACCTGGTCTAAAAAGTTGAATTTCGTGATATAGTTCTGACACAGAAACAGTATGATTATAGTACTCAACAACAATATGCTATCCCTTTCCCCCCCTTTTATCTTCTCACTTAAATACACTAGAGATCTGGTTAATTCATTGACATTTTGATATAAGATCCCTTACACATGGACCAGCCTTATATCCACAGTGTTAACATCTGTAAACAGATGGAGGTTTACTGGTATTAAGGTTGAATGATGAGATTAGAGGGACCTGCAGAGTTATTTCCCATGTAGGTATTTCTCTTTCACAGTAGCTGACAATGAGACTGAATGATGGAACCCAGACATGAGCAACACAAGTTATGAGATAATGCTAAACTATAGTTTTGTGTAACGTAAGAGCCATACTTCCATACTACTGTTTGAAGCTGGCTTTGTTTCCATAAGCCATAGTTAAGAATAACCACAGTTTGTCAGGGTTTGGACACAATGGCAAAGAGTGGATAGATAGAAACAGAAACAAAAGCATCCAATCTCTTCTTTGTGGTGGTGCCAGAGAAGATGGGGAATTCATGAGCCTGAGTTTTGTATATAGATATAGTTTTATATAGATATAAATGTACACTCAGATAAATATTTGTTTTGAAATTATCACCACCATCACCATTTCAACTTGTTAATCAATTGTTACACAGAGTGTCTTACAACACCTTTAAGAACATAAACAAATGATACCATAGAAACAGAACAAAACAAATTGCACATAACAGTCGTAGGAAGCTCTGCGCTTCACTAGTAACAAAAGGTGTCATTGGACCTCCAAATTATTCTGCAAAAGACCACCAGCACTACCAGTCTTGACAATTTTTTATTTCTTTTTGCTCTCTATTTCCGGGCTATTCTTTATTTCCCACCAGAGCTGCTGCTTCCTCAAATTCAGTCAGGAATTGAAATGAAAGTGCACCTAGTTACCTTCACTATCCCCTAATTTCTTTCCAGTATTCAGTGAATTTCATATTTGCTCTGTTAACACAACCTTGCAGATAAAACCCACATAGCACACACATGTGTTAGTTACTGACAGCATGAAACAAACAAGACCCCTAGCTTGTGAAAGTTCGCTTGCTCACTAGGAAATAGTTCTTACTTGCCACAGATGGCAAGCTGAGCAGCTTTTTGGAAGCCTCAACAATGTGTTCTTCACCTCTCTTACTTGCACAGAGTGCTTCAGTTCAGTCTGTATTCAAGCTGACATCCCTTGTCTTACACTTATTGTATTTAATAAAACAAGGAGCGTTTTAAGTGGAAGTGAATTAATTTAAGTGTTCTGGGCATTGTAGCACATGTTCCTTTGCACCAATATTTGTGGAATGTTTTCATTTTTATTTTTCTGTGCTTGAAGCCAACCTCGAATCAGGAGACATTTTTATTAACTGGGAATAAACCAAAAGGAAGACCCTACAGGCATAGTCTTTTAAATCTGGAACAGAATGCGTACCTCCTCTATTCAGATTATGTAAATCCAGATTTTGTTACAATTTGCCCCCACTGAGAAATAAAGTAAAATATAATTGCCTTCCCCCCCCCTTGTCCCTTAAATACTAAGATGACATTCAATTAGTGTGCTAAACAAGGTGCCTCACTGCCTGCATATATTAAACAGTTCCTAATCTTTCACTTCATATAACAATTTTTGCCTGGCATAATTAAGACTTTGGTATTCTCTTGGGCAACTAATGAATCTTTCCCTACCGTTCCCTTTTTGTGCTATGATTTAAGTAATGTACAATAGTATTTCTATCACACAGACTCTAGGGATGCATTATTAAAAGTCATCAGATTTCTCTTGGGACTATACTAGAAGTCTCACAATTGATCTTTCTCTGTTACACGTATCACTTAAAGAGCAAAGCTGTCATTAATCACAATATTTTTGTTGATGCAAGCCCAGTTCAAAGTTCTACACTGCATATAAGTTTCCTATTTTTGTATTAAATTTTGAGCACTAACACAATGCAGGGCAAAAAATGTCCTCATGAAAATATAGCGTTCGTTGCTACATACTTCATTCACATCCAGCTATACTTTCTTAACTGGGTGGGGAACTGCATGTTGGGTTTCCATTTCCAATCCAAGGGCTATTCCACTCTTTAGGGGTCTTTTTAAAAAATAATATTTTTTATTAGGTTTTTGATAATTTTATGCATATAAAACATAACCTTTTCAAACATTTAAATACAAGGTTCTTTTGAACCTTCGGACCTCCTTCCCTCCCTCCATGGATTCCATATTTAAAATTAAGTTAGCCTCATCTTTTACCTTTAGGTAAAGGTAAAGGGACCCCTGACCATTAGGTCCAGTCGTGACTGACTCTGGGGTTGCGGCGCTCATCTCGCTTTATTGGCCGAGGGAGCCGGCGTACAGCTTCCGGGTCATGTGGCCAGCATGACTAAGCCGCTTCTGGCGAACCAGAGTAGCGCACGGAAACGCCATTTACCTTCGCGCCGGAGCGGTACCTATTTATCTACTTGCACTTTGATGTGCTTTCGAATTGCTAGGTTGGCAGGAGCAGGGACCGAGCAATGGGAGCTCACCCCATCACGGGGATTCGAACCACCGACCTTCTGATCGTCAAGTCCTAGGCTCTGTGGTTTAACCCACAGCGCTACCCGCGTCCCACTCTTTTACCTTTATCTATCTATTATTTAGGGGATGCAGGTAGTGCTATGTACTAAACCACTGAGCCTAGGGCTTGCTGATCAGAAGGTTGGCGGTTCAAATCCCCGTGACGGGGTAAGCTCCTGTTGCTCGGTCCCAGCTCCTGCCCAGCCAGCAGTTCGAAAGCATGTCAAAGTGCAAGTAGATAAATATGTACCACTCCGGCGGGAAGGTAAATGGCATTTCTGTGCACTTCTCTGGTTTCGCCAGAAGCGGCTTAGTCATGCTGGTCACATGACCCGGAAGCTGTCTGTGGACAAACATCTGCTCCCTCGGCCTATAGAGCGAGATGAATGTCGCAACCCCAGAGTCGTCCGCGACTGGACCTAACGGTCGGGGTCCCTTCACCTTTTTATCTATTAATTAACCATAATTATCATAAATAATTCCACATTACAAGTGTCCTTACATCCATGCCAAAGATTTTAACTGTTTACAGTGGTCTTTTAAGTAAATTACAATTTTACTCCAGTCTTTAGTAAATATTTGATCTTCCTGGTTTCTGATCTTCCCTGTCAGTCTCGCCATCTCCTCATACTCCATCAGTTTCAGTTGCCATTCTTCTTTCTCTTTGGGGGTCTCCCCCCGCAAAGCTACAATGGGAAGCAAGGCTTTTGATTCAGTATACCCACTGCCCCTTCTCTACTATTCAGTCTTTTCACCATCTACATCTATCTCTTCCTTCCTGGTAGCCTTCTACCTGCTGAGCCTCTCACCATTAGGCAAGCCAGCTCCAGCCGCTGAGCGCAGCTGTAGTCTTGTGACCTCTGCACCTGCAGTCACTCTGCATCTCCTAGCTGCAGCACCAGCTACAAAGCAGAGACAGGGCCACAATTGTTAAAACAATTGTTTTAACTGTGTGTTGTTGTTGTTGTTGTTGTTGTTTTTTAAAAATCTTTTAACTGTTTTTAATTTATGTGGTGTTTGATGGTGGTGGTGGTAGTGTTTGTTATTCTTGAGGAAGGGAAGATGTGCCTGGGAGGATATGTGTCCGTTATATTTATTTGGTAGTTGTGACTTTTTATTCACGCTGATATATTTTAATGACGGACGATTAAGAAATATTTTAAACAAAGCAAACAAATATATTTGCATGGTAACCTCTTAACAAATGCTTTGCAGAGCTTCGTTCGTCATTCTGTAAATCGGCTTCTGCTGTGCAGCAGTTTAAATATACCTAAAATCATGTTTCATGTAGCATAGACTTTTGAGACAGTGTTACATGTTTCAAGAGGCTTAAATCTGTTAGTCCACCAGGATGGCTAACCTGTAGCCTTCCAGATGTTGCTTGAACTACAGCTCATATCATCTCTGACTACTGGGCCTTGCTGGGTCTGATGGGAGTTGTAATTCAGAAACATCTGGTTTGCCACAGGTTAACTGGTATGTCCTCATGTGTTTGGAAAAGGTACAAATTGTACACATCCTTTGTATTTTCAAACAAATGAGTTCTAAAGGCTCCTAGTTCTAAGGTAAAGTGGACCCTTAAAACACATTCAGCAAATGCCTGCATCCCTTTTCCATAAAGGGACAGGCTAAGCAAAGAGGATTTGCTTGTGTCTGTCATTTTTTTGTAACAAACAGTAGCATTTTACAGACCTTAATATTTTAAGCTTCCTTTTGCTCCCCTCAAAACTGCATATTCAGGTTGCCAAGAAGCATCTGGAGCTATAAAAATGGATTTATTTCAACAAAAATGAATAATTTACTTCGCTGAAATCTTTTGGCTGAGCCTTATTTCTGCTTTTAACTATAATTTGTTTGTCTTTTACAAATATGATGCTGCAGGAGGAAATTCTGCTGCATACTCAGCTATATTCACATGTTTAGAAGCTACTGTGTAGTAGATATTGGAAATTTAAAATCCACTGTTCAGCTATGTGTGTGAATTCGTATAAAGGAGAAACACATTAAAGTTCTTCACACTCTTGTGTTTGAAACCCTTATTTCTCACCATAAAGCTTGAAGTATCTTATTGCCTAACTTTTTAACCAACTGACCACAGCTGTTAGTATCAGCTATAGACAGATGCATTATTGCAAACTGAAAGTTCTATATAAATCATCATTGCATATATTTATGGTGATGCATTTTAATACTGCTTGACATTCAGGGATCAGCAGTGGAATTTCTGGCAGCACAGTCTAAGATAACTTTCAGAGAGCAGCTAATTTTAGTAGACAATCTACAACGATCTAGTTGTTCTGAGAGGATCGTATGAAATCCAGCCCATGGTGTCCTGAATTTCCTTTCCCTCTTAATTGCCGTACTCTCATATAGAAGACAGCACATCAGATATCATTGAACATATGGTAGTAGAACAAGGACAGGTATATCTGGATGGAGCTTCCTTTCATGCCCCATTTCAGTCAGGGATTTTGATCTGTTTACATGAATGTGATAATATTGTTGTTGTTTAGTCGTGTCCAACTCTTCGTGACCCCATGGACCAGAGCATGCCAGGCACTCCTGTCTTCCACTGCCTCCTGCAGTTTGGTCAAACGCATGTTCGTAGCTTCAAGAACACTGTCCAACCATCCCGTCCTCTGTCGTCCCCTTCTCCTGGTGCCCTCCATCTTTCCCAACATCAGGGTCTTTTCCAGGGAGTCTTCTCTTCTCATGAGGTGGCCAAAGTATTGGAGCCTCAATATTAGGAGCCCTTTATTTATGAACTTCTTCTGGAAACTGAGGGGAGATTATTTGATGTTGCTCACTGGCAAAATGCTTACCAGTTATGAAAAATGCTGCCTCTGGAGGTCTCACTGACAATAATGTCAATTTTTAGATGCCAGCTGTAGACTTTTCCTTTTCATCGGGCTTTCTGATTGACCTGAGTAACTATCCAGTCCTATTAACAGACAGTTGAGTTTTAATGAACCCCTGCTTTGTTTTTTCCATGATTGGTTTAAGTTTTCATATTGTAATACACGTCAAGGTCATGTGGCAAAGGGGAACACCCAGCAAAGGGTGACACCCAGCTGTAGCTTCCAAGGTCACCTGTCTTTGTTTCAAATTACTGCCTGGTCTGGATAGCACTGTCTTTCCAGTTAAGAAGAGAGACAGTAGCCTCAGGCAGCAGCTGAGTCTTTTCTTCCCATAGGGCTTTTCTCCCTAAGCCCCTTGACTATTCATGGGAGTTCAGAGCTACATGTACCTACCTCTTAACTAGCCTGATGGCTGAATACACTGGGGGCAAAGTCTAGATTCTATCCTGTTTCCAGTGGTGATGCTAGAGAAAAGTTGGAGCTCAAGGATAGTCAAGACCAGTCATGCGGCAGCTAGACTGGTGACTGGGGGCGGCCGCCGAGACCACATAACACCGGTCTTGAAAGACCTACATTGGCTCCCAGTATGTTTCTGAGCACAATTCAAAGTGTTGGTGTTGACCTTTAAAGCCCTAAATGGCCTCGGCCCAGTATACCTGAAGGAGCGTCTCCACCCCCATCATTCTGCCCGGATGCTGAGGTCCAGCGCTGAGGGCCTTCTGGTGGTTCCCTCATTGCGAGAAGCAAACAGGGAACCAGGCAGAGGGCCTTCTCGGTAGTGGCGCCCGCCCTGTGGAATGTCCTTCCCTCAGATGTCAAAGAGATAAACAACTACCTGACATTCAGAAGACATCTTAAGGCAGCCCTGTTCAGGGAAGTTTTTAATGTGTGACATCTTAGTGTATTTTTGGTCTTTGTGGAAGCCGCCCAGAGTGGCTGGGGAAACCCAGCCAGATGGGTGGGGTACAAATAATAAATTATTATTATTATTATTATTATTATTAATTATTATTATTAAGGATAGAGCATCTGCTTTGCATATAGAAGACCCCAGGTTCAATCCCCAGCATCTCCAGCTAGGACTGGGGAAGATGCCTTATGAACTAAGTTAAATGGTTATATCCCATTAAATTAACTCAGTTTTCTTCTCTCTCTCTCTATATATATAACTCCATGTCCTCTAATTGGTTCTGCTGTGCAGGGGAAGCCTACATGAGGCTCAGCAGATTACCTGAAGCAGAACAGTGGTATGTGGAATCACTGCGGGCCAAAACAGACCACATCCCAGCTCATCTCACATATGGGAAACTTCTGGCTTTAACGGTAAGTTGTTATTATTTATTATATTTCTATACCACCCTTCATCAGAAGATCACAGGGTGATTTACAATATAAAAACACACACAAATACATAACTATCGGGAAAGAAGATGTTCATTTTGGCTAAAATTCTAGTGTTTGTTTCTAAAGAACAGACAAAAGCAAATATTGACGTTATCTTAATAGCCAGACTTCTCAAAGTTTGCCTTTAATTCAGCATTTATTTATTTTTAAAAAACCCTAATAGGCTCCCTCTTCCCAACTCTGCTCTCTTCCCAACTCATTCCTCAATTTCCCAACCATCACTGAATCTGGAGAGAGAGGACACAGTGTGCCCCGTGCCCCAAAGCTAAACATGGCCAGTGAGCCCTGAATAGGAAGAGCTGTTCCTCCAGACCACAAGACAGGAAGATGAGCTCCTTCACAACAGACAAATTTTGTTGTTCATCCTCTGTTCCCTCTCCTCAACCCAGCTCATAGTTACGCTGGGGTATTATAAACCTATTGCCTTCTATTCTAAACCATGGGGCTCCTTTCAGCAGGAGGTGGTTTTCTTCCCATCCCTGTGGAAGTCTCTGCTGCTGATGGCTCGATGGTCCATTGTCAGGAATGGTGGGATTGCAGCTTGTTGCCAAATGAGGCATTTGGCTTTTTCCCATGTACATGAATGAGAACATGGACATGAATGAGACAATTCTTCCAGAGACACCACTTCAGTTGAGGCTTAATCCTGTCTGCATCCCTGGTGATATCAGTGTTTGAAATAAATTGGGAAAACTGTGGTTTGAAGTAGGTCAGCACTTCAGGTTTTCAGCTATAGATGAGAGAGA
Organism: Podarcis pityusensis; assembly: GCF_964106645.2. NCBI lineage: Eukaryota > Metazoa > Chordata > Lepidosauria > Squamata > Lacertidae > Podarcis > Podarcis pityusensis. The sequence goes on along the minus strand of NC_138035.1, from coordinate 41,064,937 downwards.
GCTTTGACCAAACCCTCAGAGGTAGGCTGGCCATCGGTTGAAACAAGGATACATGTGACATTATTGAGATTTCATAGTTGTGTGTACGTGATTAGTAAAACAGACATATCTTGCTGTCTCAAATGTATAATTTGCCAGAAGTATTATGGGATCTCCTAGGTAAAACACAAAAAACAAACTAAGCGACAGGATATATGAAAGTCCAAGAGGGGTGGGGGGAGATATGAGGCTGTTGCGACAATTTAAAGCCTATCAATGGTTTTGTCTCTTTTAAAAGGACCGTCATAGTTTTAGATACCTTGAGGATTTAACATTCTTCACCTTGCAGAATGCTTTTCTCACGCTCTGCTTACAGGTTATGCCTTCTGCCATGTTGAATGACAGATAGAAACAAGCTCCTGTCTCCCAGTGGATTTGTATTTGTAACCTGAATCAAGCCAGAGAATGTAATCAATTCTGTTCTATAATGTCCCTTATATGATGGGCCAAGGGAAAATGGGGCGGGGGGATTTTGGCTAGATTAACATCCTGTTCTGACCGAGAAATCATCTGTTTTCTATTAGAAAAATTACATCCTTTGTGACATATAGAACAGCACTGTATGTTTTAACTGCAAGGAAACTTCAAGTGAAAGAAGAGTAAAGGATTAGGACAACTAAGGAGTTCTAAGAAGATAATAGATCTTTTTTAGATAATGGATGTTTTTAGTTTAACTTAACTGAGAATTTTATTGTATCGGGTTTTTTAAAAAGTTTATTTTTTTGAAATTTTACCTGAAAACTCTCAAGGCCAATGGCTAATACAATAAAGCTGATGGTGACTTTAGTTTCCATACTTCCTGCAATTGTTAGAATTTTAAGGCATATGTTCTTGTGTGAGTTTAGCATATAATACGGTGCCATATAAAATGTTTGTGTTCATAGAAATTAATGAAGTGCACTAAAGTTATGGTGCTCAAAGAAGCATGAATTAGTGCAGAAGACAAATAATGTGACTTCAAGTCATTCATTTGAAACTCATTATTCATGCCCATGTCAGTATGTAGATAAAGCTTTCCCAGTTTTGCATAGCACTGCTCTAGATTTTCTGCTTAACCTTGTTTATGTTATCACATTTTAAGCACAAATTTTATCTGTGTTCTATTATGTTTCCTATGCTAATTTGATAGATTAGTAAAAGCTTAGTAGGAGATAGTATTTTATGTACCTCAACTATTTTATGAAAAGCATTTTATATCTTAGTTTGGGTGGCACAGAATGGGAACATGGAACACTTTTTACAATGTAAATCAAACCCGAATCTATATTTGTAACAGAATGGCTAGTGAGATTATGATCTCCCTGCCTACAGTCAACTGGAAGAAATTTTTTCACAACCCACATATCAAGTAATATTATAAATTCATATGTTAAAATTATAACTCACCAGGGTGTATTTTACCAGAAAGCATAAGAGGAGGAAAATTTAGTGGTTAAGGCATATGAGTAGTGGCTCAGCTAGTTGAATAACTGGAAGGCGGCCAACCCTGAGCTAAAGCCCCTGTTTTCATTTTATTTATTTTTCCAGAAACGGTATTTAGCTTTTTGAAGGTACATAGCACCATGATGGTGCTGTTATAAACTCCCCAATATCTCATTGTCAAAATGAGTTACTTATGGGAAGACTCTGTTGAAGCTAACTTCCTTGTTCTAGAGTATTGCCAGAGTGCTGGAGTCCTTCCCTGATTGTGATCATTTACAATATATGTATTTTCTGAATATAAACATGTTTATTTTAGAAAAAACTCTAACAATACAGCATTCCTGTAATATATGTAATTGTGCTTCTGACAAAAATAACAGTAAAAGGGGCAGCCTTGAGTATTTAGAATAGTTAATTTGATCAAGACCTGGAGGTACAAAAAAAGTGTCAGCAATCTAATGTGAAGGCAAATTTTTGTACAAAAATTGGAGGTTGAGGTTTTCATGATGTTAGCTAGGCTTTTGTTTTCAGCTTGAGAGGCATTTTATCTGTACTGGTGTGACATTTATCACATAATAGCAGGGTTGAGTTCTCAAATGTACTTATCCCAGATTGCATATCTCTCTCTACACTGTACTGTAGTCTTGCTTGAATGCAGTTATAATCTAACTAGCATATTCACAGCCTACAGGCAGTGGGCGGTTATAGTTGGTACAGTTGATCTTCTCTGATGTCATAGAGGGCCTTGGCAGGAGAGCTGTCATTGGCTTAGCTGCTGTGATGCCCCAGAGTAGAAATCTTGGCCAAAGTAGCTGTGTGCTCAGGTGGGCTTGGAGACTTTTACCCTTGGGACTATGAAGTCAGTAGGTAACTATTAACAGGAATCATGCTGCATTTACCTCTGTATTGCCTCCGTGCCCATAGGCTTTGGGATAACATGTTGTTGCTACATATTGGTTGAGTAGTTTCAGGGTTTATGAATGGAAAGCCAATTTCCACAAATGCTTCCTGCTTATGCCAAGATGCAGTCTGACCTCTTTTCCTTTGTATAAGATCAAGCATGAAGGAGGCCTCCCAGCCTGTTCACAGGTCCTTATATGATCAGTGAAAACAGTTGGTCCTGGCAAGTATTAACCGCTCTCAAATCTTAACCTAGCTCTTAAAAGCCACCACCATGTTGAATCTATAGTCAAACCTGAATGTTACTAGGTCATGGATGACTATGGAAAGGTAATAGTAGTTCAGAGTAAAGTTAGCTAAGTGTGCGGTCTTGGTGAACACAGTTTCATGTGTACGGCTTTATTTCATGCCTCTCTCCTTGTCTCCATATGTCCTTCTGCTTAACTTTTCAGTCATTTTGCCAACATGCTTCACTTAATATTTTTCTCCCAAAACTTAAAACATTAGCATGACTGTAGCAAATGAAAGCAGTTCCAAAATGTAGTTACTTTTGTCAACTGGCATCTGTCAACTTTGCTTCCTTTTGAATTTGGCCACATGCCAAAAAATTACATTTTCGTTTATATTTGCATTGACTTTGCCGTCCAATTACAGCAGATTTGTCTGCTTGCCAAAATTTTGTAACTCTAATTATGAAACAGAAGGCACTTTACATTTTAAAATAAATACTTAATAGCATCCAGTGGTGACACTATGTTTTTCATTTCTTGATGGTGAGAGGGAAGGTTGTAATTGGCACTTTTCAGTCTCATCCCTTTTAACCTTCCTACTGGCTTTATTTAGAGGTCTTACACATATTCACCCACCTTCAAACTAAGGATCACAGCAGCCTTGTAGACAGATGATTATAGTAGTGGACACCAGGTAGCGCTTCATAGGCATCTAAGAATTTCACCTCCAGATCCGACAGTTCACCTGCTCAGGTGAGATAATTCAATCAGTGAGTTCCCCTCAATAAATGTTTTGGAGCCACTGGACCTATCTGGGCATATAATTATTGCAAAGCTTCATAGTAGTTGTAATAATAGTAGTAGTAGTAATAATAATAATAATAATAATAATAATAATAATAATAATAATTTATTTATACCCAGTCCATCTGGCTGGGTTTCCCCAGCCACTGAAGTGTGCTGCATCATGGACTTAAGCTGCCACAGTTAAGTTTCTGTCTGTTCATACACACCTTGTTTAACTGAAAGGAGGGAGTCTTAATACACTTTTTTTTGTGGGAAACGTAGAAAATAAATTAGATTGAGAGAGTAAACTAATTGTTACCTGGTAGTGAATATGATTCTCTACAAGTGCATTATTCAGAACTGCTTGACTGCATTAATCTCCCTCCTATTAGCTTCTTAGAATTTTAAATTCTCCAGCAGCTTAAAGTGTGCCAGCTGCCTTACCTGGTTGCAGAACATTCTACCAGCTGTCAGAAGATACCAGTATTAATGGGGAAACCAAAACGTCCAGTAATAGAGAGAGATGTTGATGCAGATTTCTTCCTTCCTTGCATGCAAATTTTATAGCTTCTTAATCAAAGAATAATGTCAGTCTATTTGAATAAAATGTCACATTTTATTGAATAATTGGATTTCCTTCCTTTCAATTATTCCCTGGGTTCTATTATTTCAAAAATGTTTTCAATCAGAATCCTCAGTGGTATATATCTAGCATTGCTTACTGGATTAGCCTACGGCCATTAGGATATTGTTATGCTCTCACCAGCCACCCTGAATGGTGAATAGTTTCAGGAGCAATCATACAGGGTTTAGTTTCCTTTGTATGAAGGCGATTCAAAGACTGAAGCCTATAAGTGTATTATTTGCTTTATTTACAAAGGTGTGGGTACTAAATGGCTCCAGCCCAAATATTTTTAAAAAATCACCTACTCCAAAATCAACCAACCATATATAGGGAAACATACATTCCCACGCTGTGTGTAAACCAGTCCGTAGCCTACCCAATTGTTCATTTACTGGAGGCATTTAGATGATAAATAGTATCTTTGTGCTTGTGTCTATTTTGTGTCAGGAGGAAGTTAGTGATTTGTGGGAGAATGACGTTTCATAGTACCCTAATATTCAGAAATCATTCCATTTATGAATAACAAAAAATACTAATAGTCGTTCAGCACACATAAAGAGGAAGGGGAGAATTTGCAGGCAATAGAATATGGTGTAAATTACTTAAACAGTCACATCAGGTTTTTGCCTTAAAATGAGAAAAGATTCCTCTGTCTGTCATTTTCCAAAGTTCTAATCCTTCATTGGGTTAACTTCCTGCAATGTCGGAGCTATAAACTTCAGAGTGCATGTCTAACTGCCGCAGCATATGTGTGCTCTTATTTAGCTTTATGTGCGCTCCTAGTAAATCATATTAAGAAAAGGAACATTCACGTCATTAGACTAAAAAAAAAAAAAATGTTGCCTGACAAGATGAAAGTTTGATAAATGCTGCAAATTAGTAGTAAAATAGCCTGATTCTGTCAAATGATAGATGTTACACTGTTTGACAGGAAAGAAGAGGTGTGGAGGAAACTTGAAAAATACATGGTTAATGATGTTCTTGTTTTTTAAGAGTTGGAGAAGAGAGTATGCAAGGTCTCTGGTAATTATTTAACAAAATTTAGATATAGTCAGGGTGATTAAATTAGTCATTTTCAGTTACTCCACCTAGGGCTAAGCAAAGAAATCTGAAAACATTTTCTGCTAATGATTTTATTTTTATTTCAGCTATTCAGAAAACACCCATTTCTTATACTTGGTGCCATCTTGAATTCTAGTCCCCTCTCATTGCTGCCCACCAGTGCATTCAAACTGAATTTAGTAGTAATTTCAGGAAGCTAACCATAGTATTATTGTGACATATTATGAAGAACTGAATGAATGGGGAAACTATCTGGCATTCCTTTTGGTTTCATGGAGATAATTCTGTAGGCTGAAGCTTAACAAAAAAAGGCAGGGGATCCAGAGAATTGTTTCTTTTTTCTTAGGAATAGAAATCTGAGTATGCAATGAGACATTATAATTAGCCAACTAAGACTAATAGTATTTGCCTGTTTCAGGGCAATGACACAAGAGATGTAAATGTTAATTCAGTCAGCATTAGCAATGTGTTCCAGTTTCATCCTGTTATTTGGGAGACCTGCAGATGAATGCTTTGTTACTTTAAGTGTTTTGCCAAAGGAGGATAATAACTTTAATGCCCTGTTGTGATTTTTAATATGTTGCATTTCTCCTATAATCCATATTTGCCTTACAGTTGTGCCAGGAGGCACCAATTCTTCTTTCTTACTCATTATTGTATTCCTCCCTCAGGGCATTGTTTAAAATACAGATGAATCCAGGTAGATTTCTGACGCTGGGGGTAATGGTTGGCTGTTTTTAATGCAGATTTGGTCAGCAGTCCTTTGGAGGTCTGGGACTCCACTTGGAATGAGATGACTGTTGCTACAAGGAACTCCTGGTCTATGTGGGGCAGACCATTGCATATTTTCTCTTTTAGCTGTACTTTGAAAGACCCTTTTATTCCTTTGTTCATGATTTTACCTCTCCTGTTCAACTCACAAGGTTAACAATAAAATATGTGGCACCAGTGTAAGACTGAAGTTAACTTCAAGCTCTCACCTCATGGGTGTCCTATGAGAAAGCACCTAACTTTCTGCAGAAAACTTTCTACATGATTGCATGTTACCAGGGTTGGAACAAGATGGTCTTACCTCTGGGACACGGAGGAGTCCTTGTTGAGGAAAATTCACCTCACCCTCCCATGCCTTCCCAGATGCAGACAGCAGTAAGCTGAGCTGAACTTGCCAGACAGCATGGAAACTCCCACAGGCAACCCCTAGAAACAGGAATGTTGGCGTATAGGGATGGAGACAGTTTATCTCCTTAATCTCAGGGTTTACAGTCCCTAGGAAGAGACACCAAAAGAGTGTGTGATGGAAGAACAGTTTACTATGCATCTCTTCAAAAGATGGAAGGCAGTGAAGTGAACCATCTCAATTTGGACCTGCCCTGGACACAAACTTTGCATTAGCAAAGAACCAACACCATGACATGGATGTTTGGAGAATATATATATGCATTTATGAATCTTAACAGAAGAGAAATGGAGTGAACTTCATATTCATGGAGGTCTAAGCTATCATTAAATGAAATCAAGATCATTCTATTTTTTCCCCTATTTGTAGATCCTTATCTTGCCTATTCATAGGGTAGTTTTAAAGCATGGCAAAGTTGCAATGACACAGTGTCCAGATGATCCATCTGTGTATGTTTTCTTCTCTTCTCCTTAAGGGCCGCAAGAGTGAAGCAGAAAAGTATTTCTTAAAGGCAATTCAGCTGGATCCCACCAAGGGAAACTGTTATATGCATTATGGTAAGTTTTCAATAGATAGTGTTTCCTCACATTACTGTCGCACTCAAGGATTTTAAAACTGCTACTGGCAGGACATTGCAGTAAAGGAAAAATAATAATCATGCCAGTTAAAACGATTTATCCTTCTGATGTGTAAATCACAGTCAAAATAGAAAGTCCCCTTTCCTTTGTGAATTACATGATACGAAGATGAAGCTCACTTCAAAATTCCTGGTCGTCTCAGTTGGCATGCGCGGAAGATTAATAGTTATTAAGTGTTGAAAGATTAATAGACATCTTTGTTATCATTGAAATAATGGCATCAGACCCTTCTTGATATTGGGTGGGCAAATCAGTATTATCCAATAGTGAACATCAGTACAGGACAACCAGGATTCTACTTCAAGAATTTGAAAATTTTAAATTTAACCTCCTTCTGTCTTACAAGATTAGACTGGCCCCAATGCACAGATCACAGAGGCCCCCTCCCACCATCAAGCAGTTGCTTTGTGCTTTCAGCTTTGACAGTGTTGACCACCTGTGTGGAGGAGAGGGGGCATATCTGGATTGAGTTGTGGGATTCCGTGTGCATAGTACCAGAAATGCAGCCAGCAACTGCACTTAAAGGCTTTATGAACAGATGCAAAATCATAGAAACAGAGCTGGGTTGTGAAGGAGAGGGAGCTGGGCTCCTTTACACATGCACCCACCTTCCAGCAGCTTCTTATGTATGTACAGAAATGTTCAGTTTGCACAGAAAAATCACACTGTTGGTCCGCAACTCTCCTTTTAAAAAAACTGTTTTAGTTAAGACGAAAGATATATAATGAGCATGCAGTACTTTGCTAATTTGGATTTAGAATGTCTTTTATAGGCAGTCAAAGATACATCGCGGTTAGCTTTTTATACTGTTTCTAATTTGATGAGGATAAATTCACTGATCATGAAACCTGGAATTGTAAAACTGCAAGGAAACTGAGTAAGTTGAATTGATAATGAGCAACAACAGCCGCTGCAGGATGTGTTTTTGTTTAGTTATTTTAATTTACCTTCTCATTCCAACTGGCACAATTAAATGAACAGCAGGCATGGTACGCAAATGGAAACAGTACAAAGCAAAAGTTGGTTATTTTATCTTATCCCATTTTGGTGTAAGATTTATAACTTGTGAGGCTTGATTCAGCTTTTAGCTGCATGTTACTAATAGCCCATCCATGAAGTACAAGAGGACTAGTGAATCTTCACAGTACATACCCACAAATTTCCATTTCTGGATCACCTCATCTATAGGAAATGTGCTTTTTGGTCAGCATAAGGAAGCTCATTTTTGGGTGTGTGGCAGTCCGCTGCCTGTGAAATGGTCTCCCAGGGAAGATTGCCCGGCACTGACTTTGTCATCTTTTCAGCTTCAGGCAAATATTCTCCCTACCAAAAGGCATTTAATTAGCAATAATTATCCAGCATTTGGTGGCTGTTTGATGTGGTTGGATAGTTTATGTTCTTGGGTGATTTGGGGAAAGGGGGTGAGGGCCTTTAGCATATACAGTGAGGGGGGAAAGTATTTGATCCCCTGCTAAATTTGCCCTCCAACGAAGAAATGACCAGTCCATAATTTTAATGGTAGGTTTATTGTAGCTGTGAGAGACAAAATAACAACAGGAAACCCCCTGGAAATCAGCCTGGAAATCTTACTGACTTGGAGAGGATCTGCAAAGAGGAGTGGGACAAAATACCTCTTGAGATGTGTGCAAACCTGATGGCCACCTACAAGAAACGTCTGGCCTGTGTAATTGCCAGCAAGGGTTTTGCCACCAGTACTAAGTCATCTTTTGCAAAGGGATCAAATACTTATTTCTCTCATTATAATGCACATCAATCTCTGACTTTTGTCTTCTGGGTTTCTGCGGTTTTTCCTGTTGTTATTCTGCCTCTCACAGCTACAATAAACCTACCATTAAAATTATGGACTGGTTATTTCTTTGTCATGGGACAAACAGCCAAATTTAGCAGGGGATCAAATACTCCCCCCCCCCTCACTGTATGTATTGGTTTAATGACTTTTCTATCACATATTTTATCTTTGCATTTTTATTGGCTTCCAGATGTACTAAATGGCATATAAATTTAGTTAAACTAAAATTCAGGAGAGAATACTTGTATGGTGTCATCACTCAGAACAGCCCTGTGGTCCTCCAGAAATTGTAGTCTCAACACTTCCCATCCACCCAGCCAGCATGACCTGTGGTGAGGGATGATGGGAGTTGCAGTCCAATATTTGCCATGCTAACTGGGATGGATGGGAAGTGTTGGACTACAACATCTGGTGGAACTGCAGGGATGTTCTAGAATTCCTGTCATCCCAGACCATGAACTATGTTGGCTGGAATGAATGGGAGGTGTTGGGCTACAACATCCAATGGGCCATCAGTCCTCTACTGCTGCTATAAAACTTAGTAGTGTAACAGTTGTGTGAAGTCAGGACTACCTTTTCAGTAGGATGCTACTGCTTTAAAATAGATATCCATTACTACATATCTACCTACCTGAGATACAGAACACAGAAAGTCAAGTATGGGAGGAATCTTGCATGATTCACCTACAGATGAATTTTGTATTTAAGTCAGTCCCCAGAAATTCTATAAAGTAACAAGATAGGAAGCTGCTTCTCTACTAAATCAGACCACTAGTCAATAACTCTGTATCATCTGCAGCAGCAGTAGCCAACATGGTGCACTCCTGAAATTGGGAACTACAATTTGCACGATTCCTAACCATTTGTCATGCTGGGCTGGATGAAGGGGGTTGTAGTCCACAACATCTGTAAGGTACCTTCTTGGCTATACCTGGTCCCACACTGAATGGCAGCAACTTCCAGCAGTTTCAGGCCAGTGTCTTTTCCAGCCCTACCTGGAGATGCCTTTGAGCTATGACCCTTCCTTTAAAAGTATGTGACCAAGGATACAGCCATTTGGCAACCCAAGAATGAGTGGACTGAAGCAGCACAAAAATTGACACTATTTGACCTGGTGGAAGATAGAGTTTTGAAAGTTTTGGAGAGAACAATGTTATGAAAGTTCATTGAAAATTGAATAAATAAGTGGTTTTGAAGATGATGAACGGAGTGACCAAAAAACCCCCCAATATGCCACACTTCGATTGACTATATGCTGTTTCTTTAAGCGGTGTTTTGTAAGGTTTCCAATCAAATGTATAGCTTTAACCAACACTTAAGCATCCTTTTGTCTTCCTTTTTTTGCTGCTCTTATTTTAAACCACCTATCAAGCAGTATGAATAGTTTGACTCCAAAGCAATTACCATTAGCAAAAGCATATATCAAGTCGACACTCAAGACATTTGCTCTCCACTCTTCATGAATCTGCTTGAGCAAGTATACTTCATAACCCACATATATATATCCCTGCAAAACCACAGGAAAATATATCCACGTTACCAATGTAAATCTCAAAGTAGAACCTCTTGGCACACATAGGGATTATAAAACTGGTGGAAACATCTCTAGTGCTGCTCACCAAGGAGTCAAAAAGAATAAATGGTCACTTGTGACTTGGAATCTAGTCATACTCTATGCATTATGTATTTTATTTCTGAAGTATTGAGAGTTTCTTCTGATGATATTCATCTGCTTGCCCTCTATACATTTTTTATGTTTCCTTTGTAACACCATATAGGTTTTATGTAAATTGAAATAGAGTGAAATCCACTGACGTTCATGTGCAAGCAGAACAGAGTTCCACTCACATAACAGAACTAGAGCTTTCTCTGCCCCTCCTTACAGTCCTTTGTGTGCACCCACAATCTATTCTGGAAGACTGGAAAACCACAAGAAGGAAGAGAAGAGGGGGAAATCCTGTTGTGTGAGTGGAAGTCTGCTCCCACAGCACTGGATTTCCCCTATAGTATATAGAATTGTACAGTGGTACCTCGGTTTTTGAATGTCTCCGTTGACAAACATTTCAGTTTTCAATTGCCGTGAACCCGGAAGTAAATGCTTCAGTTTTTGAAAACGCCTCGGAAGTCAAACATGCTGGCAGCTTCCGCTGAGTGTAAGATCCTGAGGCCTAGCTGTCGGCTATTGAGTTTTCAGTTTTCGAACGTTTCAGAACTTGAACGGTCTTCCAGAACATATTACGTATGAAAACCGAGGTACCACTCTATAGGAATATGAATTTTGTCTTATATTCTAAATTGTGATTAATACAGCTAAGGATAGAGAAGGGTTGAATAAATAAAACATCAAAATGACAGAAAATAAGATGCTTATGGTCTTTTGTTCTGTACCATGGAAATAAATCCATAACTATTCACTAGTTTGTTGTTGGATGAAATTTTCAAAGGGTTGCTCAGTAATTAAACACACATTTTTAATTGTAATTTGGAGTCACATGCTTAGATTTCTATATGGGGGTGCGGGGAAGGTCTCTATAATCCCACTAAACCATCATGTCATAGACATCCATTGGCAGTTGATTTCACACAATTTGCTAGAACAGGCAATATCTGTATCAACATATATATTTCTGCAGTGTCTAGACATGACTCCTTCCCCATTTATTTAGGAATCTTCCCTATTAAAATAAAATGTAGTCTTTCAGGAATAACTCCTTAATTCCTTCAATGTTTTCCAATTTCCTACTGAAACGTTAAAGGGTTGTGTAGCAAACACATGGTGGTGGTATTTTAGGTATTGACACGGTGCATGCTCCAGGTCCAGGAAAGAATAGCAACACTTAAACATCAAGTAAACCCCTTCAAGGCTTCAGGAAATAATCAAGTACTCTTAACTGAAAAGGATTTCCCAAAGAAAAATTGCCCTGTGCAGTGACCCATGTATACAGAGCATTTTCTGGATCAGAGATATTCATCCTGATCCTCAAGTGGTTTGGGGTTGTCACATTTTCTTGGTTATTCAAGTTACGTTGCTGTAGTTGTGCAGTCACTTGATTTGGCCTCTTTACAGTGTGTGTGCCACTCTAGACTCCTCGGGGTCTCCTTGCCAAATATGTATGAGTCCCTTGATACTCTAAAATAATGTACAGAGGATTCTTTCAGGGTTGACAGTTGACACCTCCTGCATGAGAGTAGCCAGCATAGGGCCCCTTAGTTTTGTTGGACAACTCCTACCATCCCTGACCAGACTTCACCTTCTATAAGATTATTTCTTTTTGGAAACATAATAGTTAAAATAATGGTTTTATTTAGAATACCTGGCAACTGTCTATGGTTCATGAAAGAATGATTTGCCTGTGAGGTACTTAAATGCACGGAAGGATAAAGCTGAAAAATGAGGGGGTTTCCAAAACCCCACTGACACAGATAGAAAAAAGGCTTGATTTATATTATAATAGCTACGAAACAACAGAGATGTTCTGCTAAATAGCACCCCTTTTATTAATAACCACTGAGATTTGAAGTTAATTTCCGTTGAATAATACATTTTCCTAATAATTGTAAATCACTTAATGATTCTGTGTTATAATAAAATTGATTATTCACATTAAATTACTGTAATTATGCACTCACTTGATGTAATGAACAATTGATCATGTAGTGTGCTATTCTCTGTAGCTGAACCTGCAGAGTTTTTGTTGGTTAATGTTTCTAATTTTTGTTCTTGGTTCAGTCTGGTTAACATAGCATGCAGTTAATAAATTACATGTATCAGTCTATTATTGTAAGTAGGACTGGATCACAAAGATCCTGGAGTGCTAAAAGTATTTTTGGCAGCAGATTTTTTTATGCTTTAAAGTACAACACTTTGAATGAATAATAATAATTGGGGAGAATCATTGGCTAGCCTCTAAAAGTACATTGTTACCATTTTAAAAAGTTAAAACTGTTTTTATTTTTCTGTAGTAATCTTTGAATGTTTCGTGCATGGGATTGTTGTAGCCTCTATCATTCTTAAAAGCTGGTGTAGTCCACAGCTGATCTAGGCAATCCACACAAATGATACATTGAGAAATACATAGGCTTTCGTTAGATTAAATAATACTCGAGTGGACCTGTTGAAATCAGTTGATAACTGACTTGTCCATTGATTTAAGTGGATCTACTCTGAGTATTACTTAGTTGAACACAACTGGATGTGGAACAGAATTGGTGCAAAGTGTGAGCCTGGGGAGGGAATGGTCTAGGGAGATCCCAGAAGGCTGCATTTGGCCCCTGATCCTGAGAATACCCACCTCTACTGTAGAGATACAATTTACCGCATGTACTTTATTTATGTTCTTCTTGGTATATTGCATCACTCCAAGACTAAACTGATTTAGGTCCCCAACTACACACGCTGATTGTAAATGCTGAGGGCAAGTTTCCATCTTTGCAGAAAGAGTGAAAAATCAACTATTTAAGATGTACTCTCAATCTAATCGGTTTAGGGAATTATCAGCTGATATCCATATCTATCTATCTATCTATCTATCTATCTATCTATCTATGATTGACAAGAGATGTTTACCTCACAACCTTTGCCATTTCTAGAGGAAGTGGATTTCTAGATCAGTTTCAGGAAAGTTTAGTCTAATGATGGGTCTGAGACTGTTGGTGGTAAGTCATTTTACCAAATCATCACCTAATATGGACATAGATGCTGATTCTCATTTTAATGCTTCTGGATCACTTAATAGGTTTTTCATGGTACCATGCTGCAGTATTTTTGGTGTGATGAAATGGTAAGAGGCTTGGATTTAGACCAAGGAATACCTTGGTTCACTTCCCATTCCACCATAACATTCTGTCTCTGATTTTGGTGAGGACGAAGTATGTCCCCTCCAGTTCCTTGGAGAAAAGGTTGGAATACAAATGTAAATAAATATTTGGCAAATTATTCTGTAATAGTTCATCTGAAGTTAATATGACAAGGTAACTCAGGGTCGTAATGTAATATGTAAAAGAATAGTCCTTTCTAGCTTTGTTTCCCATACTTAAGTGTGTGCCTTCCCTTTTGAGCTCATATCAGTGCTACATATATTTCAGGCCAGTTTCTCTTAGAAGATTCTCGCCTGATAGAAGCAGCAGAGATGGCAAAGAAAGCAGCTGAATTGGATAACACAGAGTTTGATGTTGTCTTCAATGCAGCTCACATGCTCAGGTTTGTTTGTATTTGCCTCTAACTTTTTGTCATCCTTTCATTTTTAGGTTTTAAAATCTGTACTTTCATTATATAAAATTCTGTGCTTGATAACACGTTTTGAACAAATGACAACATGAAATGCATGCATTCAAGATAATTCATTTCCGTGTGAAGATGATTTCCCTTCTTTAGTCTCTAAATTAGATATTGTCTTACTGTGTTAGTGTTTTATAGCATCAAGACCTGGTGGGGTCAGAGCCAAATGCTAAAATCCAAGCACAGATCAAGACTGAAAGGACCAGAAATTAGCAAAATGGCTGAAGACAGGACAGTGGTTATGTTCTGGAGCAGGTAGAGAATGATTTATGGCAGTGTCTGGACTGCTTGAGTGACAAGTTCCTTAGACAGGTGAACCAGGCATAGAGCTCCTCAGGTGCATATTGCTTCCTCAGATCCCCTGCATCAGCAGTACTGTCTTTGGCCATTATAACAGTGAGGCACAGCAGAAAAAAGGATAATAACTCTGCCTGCCTTGGGTTTGACCCAGTGACTCAGAAAGTGATGTTCTTTGCCATTGCTGCCAAAGTCCTTATTCTGAGGTCTCCAGAGCCTTCACACATACTTAAAAGAAGCTACCTTTCACCCTATAGAAGATCTGTCTGGTCTATTCCACACAGATAGCTCTCAAATAAAGTGAAGAGCAGATCACAGGTCTCTTGGGTTTCATTTCTTTCATTCACCACTAATTTATCTTGCTTTTTAATCTTGCTGCTGCATCCATGATTACATTTCATTAATATGATAACTTAGCTGGAATGTCCCAGTGCCAGCCAAAGTCATACCCTCTGCTTAAGGGCAAGTGCATTTATCCTTTATCAAGCAAGGAGATTCTGCCAAACTGGGAAAAAGTACTGGGGCCATGAATCTGCCTTCATTCCTCCCTTTGTGTCTTCTGCTTGCGTACTGGCTTTATTGCTCAAATCTTTGATTAATTAAACCACAGTTTATCATTCTTTCTGAAACGAGGAAGTGTGATGAAATGTCAGTTTGACATTGGTTTCAGATCCTGGTTAGTAACCTGTGGTTTCAGATCCTGGTTTGTAAATTGATATTAAACCACAGTTCTTCATCCTGGACCTAAGGAGGAACAGAGTTTTAATGTAGCAAGAGCAGACACATCCTGGGATAAGGGAAATGAGGACCACACTGATCCGATACTTCATAAACTATGGTTTACTGAGCCAGAAACATTGTCTGTACAATCTACTGTGTGATTCCTGACTGGCCGGAATTACCCGTGGGACTAATTCAGGAAGCTTTGCTCTAATGCTCAGCTGGCTTCTTTTACTTTCCTTCAAGCTTGTGTGGTTTGTTTGCATTGCTAAAATAGTTTTAGCAAGAAGCTTAACATTCATTTTGTTGTAGGTGTCTCTTAAATTCCATTTGTGTAAATGGTAAACAAATGCACTACAAAGGGGGTGGGGAATCAAATGCTGTCCATTTTTTCAGCATACTATGCCTGAGGAAAATGGTATCTTCCAAACCTGCTTCCCTGAGGGCAGGTCTTTTTTATTATTAACTTCTGAGTAATCAATTTGTTGTCCTGTTTTCTCTTAGTTGCCAGTTACCAAGTTTTGGAAATCAATTCTCTTGTTAAACTATGCACCAGTTCTGTAATTTATCTCTGAGAAAGAAGTTACTTTTTAAATAGGTGAATTTACCTTTAAACAGTTTCCAATCATTGAGACCACTCAAGCCAACTAGTGGGCAGTAATAAATAGCTAAATCTCCTTACAGAGCAAACCTAACCTCTGATATGTGCTGCTGGAAAGGGGTTGGGATAAGACAGAGGTCTGTCTTATCCGAGTTATCCACAAGCTGAAACCACAAGCTGGTTTGTGAAGCTAGCAAGTTTAGGATCCTGAAACGGGGCATTATGAGGGCTGGGTGGAGAAGAACCAATTGTGGAACTGCTGTATCCAAAGCTGATACAGCCTTCTCAGAATGGCCCAGTGCAGCTGATCCCCCCCCCCCAAGTTCTACTCACGTGCCTTCCAGCAAGCCTTGTGGTTTTAATTAATCTGTTGCTCCACCCGGATATGAATATGGTTTGCTCTGCTTGAAAATCTATTTAGCAAATAGTTAAATCACAAAGCAATTTCAGCTTGTTTGAAAACTATGTAAAGTTATATCTATCTATCTATCTATCTATCTATCATCTATCTATCGCTCTATCTATCTATCATCTATCTATCTATCTCTCTAAGGTGTAGAGATGTAAACCATGGATCTGCATTAAATGTTTGCAGCAGTTATTACTGCCTATTTTTAAAATAATATCATTATTGTTGATTAATTGTAAAAAAAAATTATATTTATACCCCCTCTGAAGAATTGTAGGTTCCTGATGTGATTTCAACTGAACTTTAATTGTCTCCCCTTCTGTTCCAATAGACAAGCTAGCCTCAATGAAGCAGCTGAGAAGTATTATAAAATGGCAGCTGAGCTGAGACCTCATGTAAGTACTTCCGTAGAGAGGGATGCACAGTTCAAGCCTGCTATGCTTATAGTAGTGCAAGAAAACGTGCTATCCTGAGGATAATTTAATTTTGTGACTGTTTGATCTCTAAGCCTATGTTGCAAAGGATAATTTAAGAGATAATTTATTCATTATTAATATTCTGATGAAACCTTTAACATTTGTCAAATCAATTGCTGCAGACAGGAATCTTGATGCAGTGTTTAGAAATGCTCAATTTTCCGCTTACTATTTGTATGTTTTAAATTCAGCTTCTTGGCCTAGATTTGAATCTTAAAAAGCATAGGTAGTTGCTGAAAACAAATGAAAAACAACATGCATGAACGCCAATGTATTCATTAGTTTTTGGAGGGAAAATGAAAGGAAATGGATTGAAAATTTGTTAATTTTATTAAATTGCTTTACACCAGAGGCATTATTTAGCACTGAAAAAATAAACTGCAGTGCTATCTACAGTTCATAGAGAGGTCACAGGGAAGGGTGAAAGGGAAAGCAGTGAAATTGACATAATGGAAAGCACTATTTATTTTAGATAGAAAAAAGATTGTTTGCTTCTTTTTAAGGTTATAGATAACACGAGGATCCTTTTCCATACATAATTGAAATGTGGCAATTCTGATGTGCTGGTGAGGGAGTGGGTACTAGTATGTTTAAAAATAGGCAATAGGATGAAAAATATAGAAGTCGCAGGCAGAAGAAATTCAGCTATCTCCACCTGAAATTAATGGGTAGATTATAGGATCAATTTTTATATAATTGCCTATATAAGAGGCCCCCTTTGCCCCATCTGTTTGAAATTTGACATGTCTTGTATAGGGGGTGTTATTATTGACATAGTTTCAGAGGATTGCCTGGGCCTTCTATTCTGCTGCCTGTAACTTTGGTGTTTTCACTGGAAACCAATGGAAAAAACTAACTAGTGAATGAATGCAATTCAGATTAATAGAAACAGAAATGTTTCTGAACATGTGATTCAGGTGAATGAACTATGAGATCTATGATACTATGAAAAAATGGAAACAAATTGAAAAACAGTTCACCCCCCACCCTGTTTGCTAGGGGTGGAACAACCTCTTCCATTTCACCATATTCTCTCAGTCCAGTTTTACTTGAGTGGGCATGACTCTGTGGATAGCTACAGGTTGTTCAATTAATCATTATTTTACACTGTGCTAATGTACCTTTTGCCAGGGTTTTAATACCACACATTTAAGGGAAATGCAGGGCAGTTCCAATCTGCGTGAGAAAGCTTGACTATAGAATTCATGTTGAAGGTGGAATTCATGCTTCATGTGTATGAATTGCTTTTCCTGTTGTTTTTTGTAAGTAACATTAAAATGTTTAGAAACACTTCTAAAAAGAAAAGGAAAAAATGTCTTTTAAAAAATGTATTTGTTATTGAATAAGTGCTTCATTCCTGGATTAAGTTTTAGGCATCATTGTTTAATATAGTAGTGTGGGATGCTGCTATTGAGGTTTCCTGCCTCTCCATCTATTGCCCCGGACTCCCTGCTGAAATTTTTTTCATTCTGTAGCCATTAAGCATGCTCAGTACTAGCTGAGGTGTTTTGGTGTGAGGGGATATCCCCCCTCCCACATATTTTACTTTTTTTTAGTGCTTCTGGAAATCTTAGGGTTCCCCCAAGCCTGATCATTTGTCTTCCTTGTATGTCATCCCATTTTTGCCACAGCACTCTTGGCTTGAACATCAGAAATAGACGGAATGATTGATCCTATTCAACTAACTTGTTTTGACTGAAATAGTTGCCATAAAATGCTACAAAGCTTTACAGAGCGGGAAGAAAGGATACTTGGTGTTAGATGTCAGAAATAGGCACTCTAATAATAGGATATTGCTGGTTTATAATGCCACGCTTCAGATGTTCTGCCCAGAGCTTTTGTCAGTGAAACTGATTCCTTCTGGCTAAATTGAGATGTGGAAGGGAAGAAAGGAAGTGCCTTTTCTTCCCAACTCATTTATTACAGTAATACAATAAATTGTTGGAAGTGTGCATAGGTTAGTAGCAAGTGTTAAAGACTACAGGTGACTTAAGGTCACTTCATATATTATATTTTTAGGTGTACAGTTAAGTCCAAGAGTACACAGCACAATGTACAGTGTGAATGCAATACATTTTTGCAAGCACATGTATAAGACAGGTATACTAGGCAGCAACATCTTTCTGTTCAGTTTACACTCAATACTTAACCCAGATTTGTCCCTGCATAATGTATTAAATCACCTGTAAATTGGCATCTATTTCCGTTTCCTCCTACTTGCTGGCTTCTATGTACCTATAGGAAAGAGTTTCTGAACCCCCCCACCCCAAAATGAATGGATGAGGACATTTTTGCAGATCAGAATGTATTGATTCAGTCTCAGTCAGTTTTATTGCGCATAGCCAAAGGCTGCCACAATGTACACAGAATCATTCAACAATTAAAAGAAAATATGCTGGATTAATACAAAAACTTAAAACATTTATATTATCAAGACATTACCTATTCTAAACAGAGCTATAAAAATACCTTAATATACAGGTTAATACATTAAACAATAAAATTTATAGGCTAAAATTATCACATGGCCACTAATATATTTTTTTAAAATGTTAATTAATACAATGTGCAATTATATTCAGAGTTTGTGATAAAGATAGAATATAGCTTGATGTAGATAGGGTCAGATAAATTCATCTCCTTTACAGTTGGTGGCTATCTTGGCTATATAATTTGCTCTAATTTTCCTAGTGGCAGTTGCAAAGGGGTGCTACACACCAGGTCACATACTTATTTGTGTCTGCGAGGAGATATAAAATCATGTCAGAGGGGTTCTGGCCAGGGGACCTTGTCATTATAGGTGCTAAAAATTGTTCTCTTGCTTCATTATATAAGGGGCAGCACAAGATATAATGCATAAGGTCCTCAACCAGCTCTTAAAACTATAAAGTATGGAAGGCCTAGCGGGGGGCTGGCAGTGCTGGTGTCAACCTCTCTTAATGTATTGATTCTAGTCTTCACCAAAGCTTTGCAGAGCAGAACGTAGAAATTCTGCTCATTCTCAGAAAATTTGTGGCCATATGAACCTTTAGCGGCATTATCGGAACATGTAGTCTGTTGCAAAGTATTATTTCTCTATGATTGATAGAAATGCCTCTTCAAAGAAAGTTTATCTGGGTTTTTTGGTCACCACAATTTGTAGTGTTCCTCAATGTATTCATCTCAGGGACAAGACCTTACTGGTAATTCTTGTTGTATGTTTAGAAACCAGGATTAGTTACTTTAAAAGCATATATTAGGCTAGTTTGTAAAAATCTAACTTCCTTCATTCTAATGACCTTTTCAAAAACACAAATAGCTCAGTTGCTAGAGCATGACACTCTTAATCTCAGGCTCATGGGTTTGAGCCCTGCGTTGGGTAAAAGATTCCTGCATTGCAGGCAGTTGGACTAGATGACCTTTGCGATCCCTTCCAACTCTGTGATTCTCTAACTCGCATCTTCAAAGTGAACCCTATGTCTTTGTTGGATGGAGCAGTAGTTCTCTAAAGAGGCAACATTCAATGTCTGGTTTTTTTTTACGTATGAACTAAAAAAAAACCTTCAAAAGAAGGTTACTGAAGCTACCCACACATCTGCTCTTAACAAGGCGCTTTGAAGTCTGGCCTCTAGAATATCAAATAAAAGCTTACTAGATTATAGAGTTTTTAGCCCACAACCTTGGTGCATTCCTTATGAAGATGCCACAGCCTACAAGCTATCAACCTCCTGGTCTCATATCAGTCCAGCTTACAAACTTCAACTTTTGACAGCTATAAACTTACGCCTTCACACCTTGTCAGATACAGCTGTTTCCACTCTACCACTTCAAAAAGCTTTGATTGAATATCTTACTGTAGCAACACACACAAGTGTGCACCCACCCACCCAAATGAGAGGCTTGGGATTAGCTTTGGGCAAAACAAATGCAGCCTACACTGTATAGCTTTATTGGGAGATGGAAAGTAATTACAGCTTGAGGGTTCCATGTATGTAAATGGCCAGTATATCTTGAGCACCTTGAAATGTGTTTTTTTGTTCAAAGGTCTAGCAAGTAAAGCAGTCAAGCTGTATTGCACAAAGGCAGTCTTACAAAAGAATAAAAGGTCTCTGCCACGCATGGAATTTCCCAGCAACTTTTTGCCTAGCTTTCTGGTTTCTATTACTAGGAAACTATGCTATGTTAATAACCCTCTTAATAAGAAACGGATTGCGGTACCTCCTAATAATGATTATCATGTGCTGTCTTCATAACTGATGGCACTTTCTATTTCATTACGCGTCCAACTAATTAAAAGTCCGCAGTGCTTTTCTCCAGCCTGAATCAAGCAGCCCTCGTCATGGGGGGGTGCTTTGAGGAGAAATATTGATCATGCCAAATTTACTCCAACCATTTTAAAAGAGCGTCCAGTGTGTGTAACTGTTAGCATATCAGAATCTGGACTGGGGAGACCCAGGTTCAGATCTCCACTCAGCTGTGAAGCTTATCCGCGACCATGAGCCAGCAGCCCCTGCCTCTCAGCCAGATCCACTTCATAGTTAGTGCTGAAATAATTATGTATGTTGCCTTCGTTTTCTTGGTGTGATCAGTCAGTGACTATTCATCATGATAGCTGTGTGGATCTCCTAGGCAATATGCCAACGACCAATAACTCAGTTGGTAGAGCATGAAACTTAATCGGAAGGTTGTGGGTTCAAGCCTGGGTTGGGCAAAATATTCCTGCATTGCAAGGGATTGGACTAGATGACCCTTGTGACCCCTTTGAACTCTGCAATTCTGTGAATCTATGAGTACAAGGTGCTGGGGTGCAACAGCAGGAGAAGGCTTTTGCTTTGCAGGACCTCTTCCATATTTCTTAGTTATTCATGGTTTGCTGCTCTAGGAAGCAGGATTCTAGACTAGATAAACTTTTCATCTCAGATAGCAGAGTTCCTCTTGCCTTGTTTTGCACCTTATTTGATAATACATTTGAAAGTTATGAGATAATATACATACAAAGTTATGAGTAGTCATTAGGCTAAGGGGATGATTGTTCATAACTTTTAAAATGTGATGGCTATGTAGTCATGCTTGAATAGGAAGTGTAGACTGAATTGGGCACATGCCTGTGCTTTTTATTTCTCACCAATTACTCATAATCCTATAACAATTATGCCCACATAATTTTCTCTCCAGAGCCGTGGTCTGTGCCTTTTGAATGTACCCCTCAGTGTCAATCAAAATAAAGTGCAGCAAAATATAGAGGTCACAGCAGTACATCAGCATTTCAGAAATAAAACCATCTATTTGAATTACTGCTAAAAAGAATCCAGCTAGATTTTCACCCCTTGTAGAGTATTTTAAGTCTTATTTCGAAAACAGCCCCATTAATTGATTAGATGATGGAGAGATTTCTTTTAAAGCAAAGCGTCATCTAACTGCTCGTTCATTAGTGTGCTTTTGTGATAATATTCTAAACCCTTTCTTCTAAATTATAGTATATGTATTTTTTGTGTTTTTATATTGTAAACCACTCTGTGACCCTAGAATGAAGGGTGGCATAGAAATTTAATAAATAAACCAATGTGTTTGGTAAGAGACAAATGCTTAGTGTAGTAGTATCTGATGGAGTTTGTTTGTTTGTTTGTTTATTGAATTTATATCCCACCTTCTTCTTCAAAGAGTTCAGGGTGGTAAACATGATCCCCCCTTCCTCATTTAAGTCCTACAACAACCCCATTGGGTAGGTAAAACTGTGTGGCTGTGACGGGCCTAAAGTCACCCACTGAGTTTAATAGATGAGTTCATATTTGAACCCTGGGCCCTTGGGGCCTAGTCTGGCACTCTAAAAACCACCACATTGGCTATGCAGGATAGCGGAGACTATTGTTTAGGCTTGGTTTTAGTCTGTTGTTGTTGTTGTTGTTAAAATGTAATGGGTTTTTCTTGTCATATTAAATGTTTTGATGACTTTTTATGGACTAGATACCATTTTGTGAGGTGATTGCTCTAAACAGTGGTACAGAGCTCTTCTAAATACATAAATATTCTATTTGCAACAGTCTGATTTCAAAGGGCATCCTGAACCACTCCCTCTAAGGCCTAGTTGTCATGAACAAATCTTGCCTGTATAGTCTCATACTGTAGGTGGTATTACTCAATTGTGTGAACGTCCACCCACCATTCTGCAATGATCCCAGCATTGTAGAGGGTTGGGATAGATGACCCTGGAGGTATCTTCTAATTCTGTAAGAGGGGTACAGCCTAGAAACAATTTACTTCTTCATTTGCTGTTTTTGAGAACTTGGTCCCAAGAAATGTGGCTATCCTAGTCATATATTTAAGTCCACATTCCACTTTTCTTTTCCCCGATACCTTTTCCTTACAGTAGAGTGCTACACATCTGCTCCCCCCCCCCTTACTGGTGTAAACGTCTTCAGAACTGAAACAGTTAAGTTTGTTTTCTTTTTGCTGTATGTCACTATTTTTCATAATGGACCCCGCTGCTCTGGCATTAGGCAACTGGCCAAATTAAAAAATAATTACTACATTAAACAGAGCAAGGGCACATGAAAAACAGGCCACGATTGAAAAATTTAATTGGAAAACCACATGCAGATACTATGAGTCTCTCCATGTGATCTTATTACATGGAAAAGAAATTAGCAGCTAGTTCAAAAGCTGCTGACCAGGAGCTCAGCTCCACCTGTGTGTACTGGAATGGCATACAAAATACACATCCTTTAAATAGCATTGAAATGTTCCAGTGTTATGGTTGGAAATTATCCTGTTCAGTAGCTCTTCAGTCCTTCTCACCTTTATGTTTTGAAGGCTTGGTTGCTGGCCAGCACCTCTGGTGTATCTGGAGAACACTGTTTAGAGCTGGAGCATAGTTGATATCATAGGACCATAGAATTGTAGAGTTGGAAGGGACCGTGAGGGTCATCTAGTCACAACCCCCCTGCGATGCAGGAATCTTTTTTTCCAGTGTGGGGCTCAAACCCACAACCCTGAGATGATGAGTCTCATTCTCTACCGACTGAGCTATCCCACCTGCCTTTTATATTTAATATTTCACAACTACTTTGCTTTTTTTTTTTAAAGCAATACATTACATGATGTGAAGGAAATTAACTTTTTTCATAGCTTCTGCTTTTATGGCTTGTTGCATACTGTATGGGAGTATGTATTTTACTAGTCTGTTTGGTTGGGAATTATTGGGTTAACTCTCTATGCTTGCCTTGCCCTGGGGCTCAAATTTATCTTGCAAATTGACTTCTTCTTCTTCAGAAACAAAAAACAAAAAACCCCTAACCTCAAAATCTTCCAGTTTTTGTCAGATTCATGGAATTATTGTACATTCTTTATCAGGGCAAGATTAAGCTAATATAAGGTTACCAGATTTTTTCCAATGAATCCAGGGACACTCTTCAACTTCAATTGATTTTATATGGGGACTGATTTGTAAACCCGGGGATGTCTGGTAACCTTAAGCTAATAGTACTTTTCTGTTGAAATAACTACAATAGACTTTAACTTAATGGACAGAGAGTACGAAGATCAAGGTTGCCACTTAACTTAAATCAAAACCTAGGACCATTTCTAGCTTGATTGGCCTAAATTTTAAAAAGACATAAAGTGAACTGATGTATATTCATGTTTTGGTTTGTTTCAGTTTTTTTTTAATTTCTTCCCCGCCCTTTACACTAAGTTCTCCCAAGGCATCTTATGATAAAAATAGTAAAAACAATGGAATAGATAACATAATAAAAGCAGCATCAGATAAAATTTTATGTGTTGGGGGCCAGCAGTAAAGTAAGTAAAAAGGATGGGGTTGGGGGAAGGGGAGGGAGAAGTCTTTGGGGTCTGTTTAAAGGCTGTTACCTCAGGTGTCACATTACTACTAACTGTTTCATTTGATAAATATCACTGCCATGTTCTGTTTTGTAGTTTGCATTTGGAAATGCAAACAGTGGTCCATTCATGGAGTTCTTGAATATTCATGTTGACAATCATTGTGATTCCGGCTCAGGTCCCTGTCCCTTTCCCAATCCTGGTGCCTTTCTTCACAAAGCTTTTCCTGAATCACAAAAGATGCACCTGTCATGTACTGTCAGCTCTCAATTAATCATCTCTGCCCAAGTTTTTCTGCCGCGCAGTCACATTGCTTAAAGTGGTCAGCAGCACTCTGGAGAGCTCTGCTCAATGCCCTGGTTGGAGAACACAGAGAGCATTTTCTCACACCACATTTCTCTCTCTCCTACAGAGAGCGACAGAAACAGAGAATTGCTCTCCACACGCAAGCGAAAGGTGGGAACTGTCAGGTGGAAATTTGAGTGATGTGAATGGCAGAGCAGCTTTGGGCCAATGCCTCTGACGTTTTTGGCCATTAGCATGTTACAAAGATTTGGGCTGTAGCTTAGTAGCAGAGTATCAGCTCTGCATGCAGGTCACAGGTGTGAGCCTCAACATCTCCAGATATGACTAGGAGAGGCTCCTTACCTGAAACCCTGGAGAGCCACAGTACTGAACTAGATGGGCCAATGGTTTGGCGTAGCACAAGGCAGCTTCATCTGTTCCTGTGTGCGTATTTAGCTATTTTCTCCTCATAGCCTCAAGTGAGTATGAGAACATATCAATGAAAGTAGAGCTTGGAGAGGAATCTTGCAATGAAGCTATCATGTTCATTGACAGAAACGGTTTTGATGGACTAGACCAGGGGCCATCAAACTTTTTTAGCAAGGGGCCGGTCCATTGTCCCTCAGACCTTGTGGGGGCTGGACTAATTTTTTTTTGGAACGAATTCCTATGCCCCGCAAATAATGCAGAGATGTATTTTAAATAAAAGCACACATTCTGCTCATGTAAAAACACCAGGCAGGCCCCCAAAATAACCCAGAGATGCATTTTAAATAAAAGCACACATTCTGCTCATGTAAAAACACCAGGCAGCCCCCCCAAAATAACCCAGAGATGCATTTTAAATAAAAGGACACATTCTACTCATGTAAAAACATGCTGATTCCCGGACTGTCCGCAGGCCAGATTTAGAAGGCAATTGGGCCGGATCTGGCCCCCAGGCCTTAGTTTGCCTACCCATGGACTAGACTGCTAGTTGTACTCGCAGGATTTGTGGAAATTCTTGATTATTGGCAGGTTGCATTTGATCTTAGAATGTTACTTTTTTAAAAACCGTTTTCATTGTCACTTTTTTTAATGGGCTTGTCTGTTTTAACTAAGCATACTTTAATGTGCTTATGGAGTTGTTATTGTGGAATTTAATTACGTACGGCTTGAATAATTGATTTTAAAGCTGTAAACTGCGTAGAAGCCTATAAGTGGTACATAAATTAATAAATAACAAGAACAATAATAATTCATAAACCTAACTCCTTTCTCGGTGGCTTGTTTTAATTTGAACCATATTCAAAACATCAGAAGTACGATAGCAACTTGAAATTCTTTGTGTAAGTGAGAGTACAGAACTGCATAATACAAATACAAATGATCTTGCAGTTCGTGTACTTCCCAGGATCAGCGTGTCTCTGATCATACTGGCTCGCAGTCATTCCGTTCTACCTCTGGTATTTGTTTTGCCAAGCTATTACAGCTTATGGCATCAAATGTCAGATATTGCAGAAGTTGCAAGGTTGCCATTGATCTGAATCACATCTTTCATTTGATAGAACTCTCAGCTGCTAGAAAAAAAGCTACTGTCTGATAAATCCAACAAATTGCTAGATGTGAAAATGATTGAATTGCAGGTTTTAGGAATGAAAGCACAGCTTGAGACCTATAAACAAAAAATCAGTGATTTGAATATGCTTGCATTTAACGCCAAATGGTTTGACAATTGCATGCAATAATTATGGGCTGTATAATCCTGAAAGTATTTGGTTTAGAAAGCCAGAGGAGTTTAATTATAAGCACTTTGTGAGGTCCATAACACATACGTTAGAGTTTTACTTAAAAAAAATATTATAGCTGCAGTATTTAAAAAAAATAGCTGCAGTATTTTTAAAAAATATAGCTTTTATCATTGTTTGGTAAGTTTTATTATACTAATGAAATAATATTTTTAAATATGCAGCTTGGTTTCCATATGGCTTGAATGAATAATTGTGGAGAGTATATTTAACTGTGTATCAGAGCTCTCAGTGCATAGCTATTGCAAAAACTGTAGGCTTACTTTTACTGTAAATGTTCCCTGGGGATTCCTAGGCTGCCATGTAATACTTAGTAGTTTAAAGTTTTGTATTCATACTTTGCCAGTATATAATCCATTACATAAGAAATTTGTACAAATGTAAATGGCAAATAGCTTTCACCAGTTGAGTATATTTGAACAACAGTCGCCCCCGCAAAAATATATATATATATAATCCAAGTTGGAAGAAAAGTTTGGAGGATCAGAACCCAAAAAGCATGACGTTCATTTCATGGTGCTAAGAAACTGTTCTCTTTGGATATGGTAACTTGAAAAAGTAAAGTAGACTAAACCAGTTCCAAGATGCTTCTCCCTGTTAGGGTTGTATGTCAACTATCCATTATCTGTTGAAAGGAGATGGTCCAGAAGTAAAGATCGTTACAAACAGTTCCATCATGTACAGAGCATTTCTTTCTGTGCTTTCCTGTTGTTTAAAATTCAGATTCCCACCCAGAGGCAGGTAAAGGTGAAGGTAAAGGACCCGTGGACGGTTAAGTCCAGTCAAACTTGACTATGGTGCTCATGCATTTCAGGGAGCTGGCGTCTGTTTGCAGACAGCTTTCCTGGTCAGGATTTGTGTGTTGTAGTTCCTTGTTGGGGATCGGCACCTTCTTTCTAAAGTAGCATCCCCAATAACCTCAAGGGCAGCCTCTTTGTCCCAGTCTAACTCTGAAGGTAACACTTTGGGGTTTGTCAAAAAATAAATGCCACATCCGAAATGATTCAGCTGTGCACAGTTCTCTTTAGCAATAAAAAGAAGCTGTTGACATTTTGATTGCTTTGGAAAATAGCACACTGCAGCATGACAGTGACATCAGTAATAAAAGTTCAAGTGAAAATTCTTGCCGTCACCACAGGAGGATTAAAAGGCCTGACAGCACATTATAACTTGGTCATCGGCAAGATGAAGCAGGGCCACCATGAGGAGCTTTCATGCTCGGTGATGCTGCCTGCAGATAAATCTTTTTCATTTTCTCCTTTTATTACTTCATTGCGCTTTATCAAGCCACTGTGCATGTTTTCAATTAGCAAGCTGAAACCTCCAAATGGAGATCAGTTGCTCTTTATATTTAGAAGAGGGAGCTGTCTAATGACACGGCTAAAATATTTGGGAAGCGTGCTTTTCAGAGCATTAAATCTCATTCAGCTGCAAAGGCCTTACAACTGTTTGTTCTTTAAAAAGAAAAGAAAACCACCTGACTGAGCATGCCTGATGTGAACTAATGACACTTCAATCAGTTTTGGAGAGTGAGGAGATTTGACCTCTATTTTATTTTTTATTTTTTTCACTAAACCATGTTGATTGTTTCACCCAGCAAACAAGGGTATTTTGTTTACCAGAGAGAAACTTGTTAGAAATGGGGAAGGGGAGAGAGAGGAAGTCGGATATCTTGCCAGCATATTTTAATCACATATTCTGCACTGGAATGCAGAAATCCCTCCCTCCCTCCATTCATTCCTGGTCAGGGCGAGAAATCTGACTTTCCATTTAATGGCCATCCCACCCACCAAGGCATGCCTACAAGCACCCCCGCGCGCACACACACACACACACACACAATTTAACAACAATATATTATTTTTCATTCTTTTGTATTTAAAAGCTCTGCATTTCATGTTTTTTTGAAGGGAACTTTCAGTATTCAAATATTAAAGTCGTTTCTGTGTCCTGAAGATTTTTCACTTCAGTAAAGTTCATCAGTGAGCCCCCTTAACTAGTTCTTAAATTAAATCTATATTTAAACTCATGGATTCCAAGGCATAAGGTGCATCCATGAAAAATGGACATCAAGGTTATGCTGGATCACCTCTTCCCAGCCATTCCAAATGATGCTGAATACTCATGAGATTCACATCTTGCTGCCAGGGGTCTGTTCAGGAAGGGCAATCCTCAGAAACACGGAAAAGCCAAGATTGGGACCAAATGTACCTTATAACTCCGCAGGTCACACAGGTAGAGGAGGGGCTAGCTATAAATGTTGGATAGCAGCTCCCTATAGGTCTCCTTTAAAGTTAAAGGGACCCCTGACAATTAAGTCCAGTCGTGAACGACTCTGGGGTTGCGGTGCTCACCTCGCTTTACAGGCTGAGGGAGCTGGCGTTTGTCCACTTCTGCAGACAGTTTTTCCGGGTCATGTGGCCAGCATGACTAAGGTGCTTCTGCCAAAACCAGAGCAGTGCACAGAAACACCGTTTACCTTCCCACCGGAGCAGTACCTTTTTATCTACTTGCACTGCATGCTTTCAAACTGCTAGGTTGGCTAGCTAGCTGGGACCGAACAAACGGGAGCTCACCGCATTGCAGGGATTCGAACCACCAACCTGATCAGCAAGCCCAAGATGTTCAGTGGTTTAGGCCAGCATTTCCCAACCTTGGGCCTCCAGCTGTTTTTGGACTACAACTCCCATAATCCTCAGCTAGCAAGACCAGTGGTCAGGGATGATGGGAATTGTAGTTCGAAAACAGCTGGAGGCCCAAGGTTGGGAAACACTGGTTTAGGCCACAGTGCCACCCGCGTCTCTAGGTCTCATTTAGGTAAAGGTAAAGGTACCCCTGCCCGTACGGGCCAGTCTTGACAGACTCTAGGGTTGTGTGCTCATCTCACTCTATAGGCCGGGAGCCAGCGCTGTCCGCAGACACTTCCGGGTCACGTGGCCAGTGTGACAAGCTGCATCTGGCAAGCCAGCGCAGCACACGGAACGCTGTTTACCTTCCCGCTGGTAAGCGGTCCCTATTTATCTACTTGCACCCGGGGGTGCTTTCGAACTGCTAGGTTGGCAGGCGCTGGGACCGAATGACGGGAGCGCACCCTGCCGCGGGGATTCGAACCACCGACCATGCGATTGGCAAGTCCTAGGCGCTGAGGTTTTACCCACAGCGCCACCCGCGTCCCAGAGGTCTCATTTAGGTATCCCTAATTTGGGGTCTCTGAATTTATGTCTGGGGCCCAGGTTGCATCTGAGTTCCCATCCCAGCTCCTGCTGATGAGCAGTCTCTTAGCTTTAAGCACCCCTCCAGTATCACAACATATCTGCTGCAGATCCTGCTTCCATACTGGCTGAACCTTTGCTTAAGCTCAGGTTCGCTCAAACATCAGGTACCATGAATGGACCTTAGACAAAACGTTAGCCACCCAGTGCATTTTTTGTTGTGCATGGCCTCCCCTGCCAGGAAATAACAAAGGACTAAATGCCTGGACCATTGGTCCGATGGCATCTTCTTGAATTTTTTCTCTGTGGTAGTAATTGTCACATGGGCAGCAGACTAGCAATGCATGTTTGTCTTCCTATTCAGAACACGCTCAGCATTTAACAGAGGTGTGCAAGGAGTTTGGCCTTGTATGTGGTGGTGTCTGTAATTGTCTACCTATAAGCAGGGAGCTAATTCAGGCAGCAATTTCAAATAATTGTCAATGGCCCGAGGGTAGTCTGAGTTAGCATACAAATTAAGACCTTCCCTGGCCCTGTTCGAGATGGAGAACAGCAGAGGCAATGGGAAAGAAGATTGCATTTTGGAGTGATAGAGTATATGACTTGAACATAGCAGGGAGACAGAATGAAGAGATGGAGTTCTGTTGGCTGACAGTATAAAGGCAAATGAGGAATTGTTCAGAAGAGGAGCTGTGTGGGAGTGAATGGAGAATGCAGGATGTGGTCATATATGCTGAAAAGAGAAATACATAAAAATCAGCCAGTGAAGTGGGGAGACCAAACTGTGTGAGAAAAGGCAGGACAGGAGAAGCAGCAAGATTGAAGCCCTCCAGATGTTCCTACGCTCTCATCAGCCCCAGCAAGCAAAGCCAAAACACCAGGGTTGATGGGAGTTGGAGCCCAATAACTTAAATTCCCCACCCCTGCTGTAGCGGAACAGAGCATGGCACTACCAACTATCCCTAGGAGTCTATAATGCTTGTTGCAGCACACAAATCTGATTCCTGAAAGGTGGTCCTTCCACAAAGGATTCTAATTTGGGTTCAGGGTGTACTCTTTAGCCTCTATAGGCCACTCCCCATTTATGTGGAGGTTACGTTCTGAGGCACCGCACACTTAAGTGAAATTGCGTATACTGGAAACACCATTGAAAAAGCCTGCTAACACCCTCTAAACCTCTGGAAATCTTTGAAAAAACAAAAACCTACCAACTCCACCACAATTGCTCCCTCCAAACCTAATTGCTCAAATTCCAACTCTCTACAGCAGGCTTCCTCAACCTCGGCCCTCCAGATGTTTTTGGCCTACAACTCCCATCATCCCTAGCTAGCAGGACCAGTGGTCAGGGATGATGGGAATTGTAGTCTCAAAACATTTGGAGGGCCGAGGTTGAGGAAGCCTGCTCTACAGGCCTCAGACATCAGTGCAAAGGCTCCTAGGATTGCACTTGTGAAGGTCGTGGGATTGCTAGACACTGTTTTTGCACCATTTAAACCCTTTTTGCCCTCTTTTACAGCCGTTTCTCCCCATTTGTGCCACTTCTGGGTTTGTGACCATGTGCATGCACACAAATGAGAAGTTGCCTGTACTTTCAAATGCTATATTTCCCCTTTTAGTTCACTCCTTAACCTGTTGCTTGTTAAAATTCTGTTGCGTAAAGGACGTTTTACTTCTTAGGCTGAACCAGTTGCACTCCAATATTTGCTTGTGACCCTTATCATGTGCATTTGCTACAGTACCAAAGTGGCTGAGCTCACGCACCCGCTGGCGAACAGTTTTCTTTTTTTCTAGCACAGCAAAGTCTGAGGAGTAAGGCAATAAGTTTCCAAAGCCTAAGCAAATGATTAGATGGGAATTCTCTAATAATGGAATAATTCCTAGAATGCCATAAAGAGACTTCCATTAAAACTCTAATAGGACTTCCAGCTGGCTCTGTTTGATGCAAAGCCTCCGTCTCCAAAAGGAAATGAATGAAGAAGTCGGGTTTCCTTTCATGTGGTGTGGAGGGTCATTTGTTCTGCGGTTGCAGCGAGTTCCACACTATTGCGCTGGTAGCTGCTGACTGGCACCACTCATGTGCCGTAAAGCTTCTTCATCTATCTTAAATCAAAGATTATGTGTTTGGAGAAAAGCCCCAGCAATTGTGGCGGAGGCTTCATCGCGTTCAGCTGGCAGAATGCGATAACACTGGCCTGAGCAGACAGGTGCCATCCATTCTTCTGTCATCCGTGAGCCACAGAGAGAGAGTGTGCCAGTGCCAAATCTCACGCACCACAAAGCAATGTGGAAGAGTTGCTTGGCCAGGGCGTGGTGGTGCTGTGTGGATGCTTTCAACTTTGTGTCATCTGTGGGAGAGGAATGACTGTTTCCTTCAGAGGTGAAAACGTCTAAGCTGGGTGAAAATGTTAAACAAATAATATTTCAAACAGGCAAGCACAGAGTCTGCAGAGATGTAGTAAGCAATTTGCATAGTTCCCCATTTCTAATGTTAAACATGACTTCCACCCCCCAGAAAGATATCTACTAAAGCTAGGTGATTAATTTATTACATTCTAGGGTTGCCATATTTCAAACAGTGAAAATTCAGACAGGAAAGGTTTGGGGTTTTTTTGCAAGATCACAAAAACATTTTCCGCTTTTGAACTATTTTAAGGGGAAATTGGCAAAATCAGCACTGCCAACATGGGCTATTATATGGCCAGATTTTCCCAGACATTTAGCCAATTTCCGGACGCTGCTGGTGAATGCGATATTCTGGATATGTCTGGAAAATTCTGGACGCATGAGAACCCTGTTACATTCTTGGTTGAAGTGAAATATGCAGAGAGACAAATGAGGAACGTCCGTGATTTAAAAACCAAGTAGAATTCTTATCTTTAAAAGGTGTCTCACATTTCTTTTAATCTGGTGCTCCAATACAGGCCTCTTGAAGTTAGGGACTTCCTCCTCACTTCTGCCCATCTCTTCACAATATGTTGATATTGAGAATGAGCTGTTTCTCATTTTCCAGCAAGGCATCCTTCAGAGGTTCTGAGTGCCATGATCCTCTGGAGAATTAGTTGACAGGGGAAATGTATTTTCTCTTTGGGAGAGATTTAGAATTGGTTCTGTTCAACGTAGGATATGCCTTACAAAAAGGAAGTGAAACGAGCACAAAATGAACTTTCCCACCTCTGTAATGCGTCCTGTTTTTGTAACATCCTACTGTCACAACAGTTGTTGCTCCAGAAAAATGGAGCCAATCCCAAAATTGGTCTTGCATGCAAAAGATTGCTTGAAAATTCAATCTGTTGATTTCATCAGATAAGAATGGACAAGATTCAGCCCTCCTAGATTTTCACACTTAGGCTGAGAAAGAGATTTTCACCCAAACAAAATTAGCTGTCAACTCTGGAGGTGTGTTCCGTTTTTCCTCAGCCCCTGTCCAATAGAATGGTGTGCTTTCACATATTTCCAGACAGTTCATGGGAGATGCTTGATTTGTTAAGTCTTGCTTTATTTTCATCTGTGTGTCATAGATGAAGTACCCCTTGTTTTCTGTTTATGATATTATCTCCTTTATTGTGAGTTACTCATGCATTGTGGATATGACTTGCTCTGTGAAGTATCTATGCTGGGGCAGAAAGCTGGGCCAGATGATATTTGTGTCAGCTTCAGAACTTACAATTCAACGAAAGCTGCTGGTTTATTAGCTATATTTATAGAGAAAACAGGCTGCAAATGTCAACTAGGATAGCGTGTAAATATAATCTGAAATAACATCTAAAACGAGTTTTCACTTTATTTGATATTTAACCTGCTTTCATGAGCTGAGAATGAAAAAGCATGATATTTTCGATACATGTAAACAAGATTGCTTTCAGAGCTAGCAGTATGGTAATCAGGGTGTTGTGTACTGCATGGAAATAAAGGTACTTTATGAATTCATTTATTAGTTCTCCTTGTTTACAATGTTTGAGTAGAATGGCATGCTGGCTGTACTGAGAAATAGTGCACGTATGGCAGGTAATACTACTGTTAAATTCTAATTCCCTGACAGAGAGAGAAAAAACAATTTAGGCTTATGTTGCAAAAGCAAAATGGTAGTCTATGTTTTATATGCCCAGTGTTACCTGGTTTGGTTTGCAAAGGGTAAATTCTTTTGCTTTACCTCTTTATTTCCTCTTCCACACCTCATTTTCCAATAAGAAGAAAACAGGATTAAAGAGGACTGTACCAGTTATATACATATATTGGGTGAAGTCTCCTTCCTGTTCTCCCCATGAAAACCAGCCACTTAACCCCCCCCCCCAAAAAAAATACTGCTCTAAAGGATTTGGAGAACTTCAGGGTAGAAAGAGAATCCAGACGTCCCATTGCGTAAATGAATTTTGGCTGTGCAAATGGGTGAACATCATTGGGTGGTACCCATTGATTTCTGGGAATACGTATGCCTGTCTCAATTGGAGCTTCATATTTTGTACACATTGAGGGGGAGACTGGCAAAGAATCCAATAAACATCTGGAAAGGGAAGCGCTATTTCAATATTTTAACCGTCATGAAATACACTATGTTGTTTATAGCTCTATGCCAATTATTATAACTTTGTTATTTCCTTTGGCATTCCTAATTCCTTTGAAATTGCCTGGCAAGTACATGTGGGATTTGAGCTGCAGAGAAGAAATACGTGCATCCTGAACTTTAGTTACAGTTTTGCCATGAATCTCAGTGGCAATCAGTTTTCACACTGGTAGTGGTGGGATATGTCTATGATATGTTCTGGGTAGTAGCGTGTGGTGGTGTAATGATAATTAACCTTATTCATTATATCTTCCAGTGTAGACCAAGTTACATGCAATAGTGCCTTTATTTTAGGCTCTAAAACAATAAAGTGGGAACAGGACATTGGTCGGACTCAGCTCTATGGATCCAAAAATGCATTTAGGTCACAACTTGGCTAGCTGCAGCAATTCAATTTTGCTAGCCTATTATTTGGTAGCAAGCTTTTAATGAGATTTCAGCTAGGAAAACTTCCTTGCCTGGTGCAGAATTTTGCTGTTATTTCCTACCCATTTTATGGAATAGGATGCCAGACGGTTTTGTGGATGACTCTTTTAAATGTTTGTCTATAATTACTTTTGATTGCCAGATTTCAGTTAAACGCCACTTGTCTTAACACTAATCAGAATAATATGATCATCAGCTTTGCACTTTGAAAAGGAACAAAATAAGCAAGCCTTTAGCTATTACAATAATTTATGAAATCTTTGGGTTGATTTAAAATTAATTACCTCTCACGTCAGCCATCAGACTGGCACTGCCTGACCTGTATTACTACATGTAATACCTGTTGTTTGGTCATCAATTTGGGATGGGAGTGGGACGAAAACCCTCCCATGTCTACACTACACAGTGCCATGTCTGATGCACAAAGCCCTATCTAGCTCAGGACCATTTCTTAAAAACCCTGTTGATCACTGTGCTCTGCAGTTGATGGCCTCCTGCAGATACCATCTTCTCAGGAGGTCTGTTCCACACGATACGGGAAGTGGGCCTTTAGAGTTGTGGCATCGACCCTTCGGAATGCCCTGCCCATAAATATTAGTCAAACACCATCTCTGATGTATTTTTGGCACCTACTGAAGTCCTTCCCCCTCCAACAAGTCTTTTGACCTGAGATCTTACCCTTTCTGTATCTGAACTGTAAATGTTTTAAATATATTTCATTGTTTCATCATTTGTTGTTTGCTGTCCTGAGCTCCTTTGGGAGTATGGGTATAAATTTAATAAATAAATAAAAAATGCGGTAAGCAGTAAATCAGCCCTTGCCCTTCTTCCCTTTGCATGCATGTTAAATTGCTTCCTTGAAAGTAGGCAACAAAAAACATGAAGGACTAATTTGGAGACTTTGGTAAAGGTTATCTAGAGAAAGAAAATACAAAATAAACTTTTAATCATGTTTGCTTTCCCCTTTCTTGCTCCAGTATCCAGCTGCCCTAATGAATCTGGGGGCAATTCTTCATCTCAACGGCAAACTTCTGGAGGCAGAATCAAACTATCTCCATGCCCTTCAGTTTAAACCAGATGATGTCATCACACAGTCAAATCTACGCAAACTCTGGAATATTATGGAAAAACAAGGCTTAAGAACATCTAAAACATGACCTGACATGAGATGGAAGGGGGGAAACCCAGAACCTTTCTTTGCAAAGGGTGAAAGAAGTCAAATCCAGAACAACTTCCAGGGTGCTATTTTGTTGAGTGCTCTTGTTGGACTGCACTGCAAGTGTTGAAGGTTATAATTGCTGCTAGGAGAACCTACAGGGCTGCTTCTTGGTGTGACATTTTGATAATGAGAGAAAGGTGGAAACTCTCTCAGGAGTTTCATGAAGGACTTGATAGTTACTCCCACAAGCATAAAAATGAATTAGATTTGAAACGAGCACTTGAAATGGGGGCCCTTTCGAGCATATTTGCCAGGCCATCGTAGTCATTTTCACATTGCTCATTTTCATGTGGTTTCTGGTAGAAAAATCATGCTGGCCTATATAACATCCATCCAGTCAACATGGGATTTTAGTAAAGGATATAGACTGGCTTAAGTTATTTTCTGAGGCTGTAATTCATTAAAATGTATACTAAAACCCAATGTGTTTGCAATTTGTCTTAATATTGTGTATCTCCTTAGGGCTGCCTGCTTATCTGTTTCACAGATGAGTGCAACCATTTGAAAGATGAAACACAATTTGCAATCTATCTTGACAAGGGCACATTTTGTTTCAGCCTGTTGTTAAGAACATTATTTGAAGACGTTAACAAATACCTTGTTAGCTGTGTTTTGAGGGGAGAAAGCAAGGGGCAGCATTGCACTCACCCAACAGAAATGTCTCCAAGCAGGAAGAATTAAGGCTGTAGATGTGATAAACACAACCATGTTTGTTTTCTTGTGTAGCTGCTTTGTTCCTGTCAAAAAGTGGGAGTGGTCTAAAAAAAATTGAAATGAAAAGTGTGCATTGAAGAAGAGAGCTGAACATTCCTCAGAGAGCTTTCCTCCGCCACCTTTTTTATTGCGCTTTAAAGATTCAGGCAAGTTATACCAGTTTAACTCACTTCTGGGACTGGAATCAGGTTGCAAAAAAAGTACCCCGAGTGATGGAGAAGGCAGGTTGCAAGGCAGGAAGTACAGATGGGGGGAAATCTTATACAATTCACACTTTCCAGAACAATCAGATCCAAAACACAGCCATCCTTCAAAATCGGCACTTTTCCGAATTTTGCAATGCAGTTCTACAACCAAATAATGAGCACAAAAATGGTTATAACTGAGGGGAAGTGATGTGCGCAAAAAAAAAAAAAAGTTTCTGAGGTAAAATTACATACAAATAGGTGAATATTAGGAGAAATTTGCACTGAAATTCTGGTGAATTTTCATGAGAGCAGTTTAGAAAAATCCACAATCTGATGTGGAGAAATGTGAAGATGGGAAAGATGGAAAATGGAGAAAAGCCAAAATTGTTAGATTTGCCCATGCCTTGCAGGAAGAGGGTTCAGTTTCTTCTACTACCATGCAACTTTTAAAAAAGAAGAGAGTCCCACACATGCACACGTGCACACACACACCACGCTTTAGATGCAAATGGGACAGGCGCATGAAAAAGAAACATGGGGGAACTGTCACATTTAGTTTGAGAGCAAGGGACTGTGTAGGACCAGCTGGCAGTGGCACTGCTCTTGAAATTATGCTGACGACGGTTGCATCCATCCACACAGTATAGTCCTTTAGCTTGAATATACCATGCCTTGTGGCTCAAACAGGACAGTTGTCAGCATCAAGCTGATACACAGCTACCTTGTGCCGAAGCGCGCAGTGCAGCCGTGTTCCTGTTATTACTGTCAAAACAGAATGCTATCCTTTTACTTGCATCTCTGCCTACGGAGCAGCTACATGTTACTGGAACAATTTGAAGACGTGTGCAGTTGGTGAATATGTTTGCGAAATGTTAGCAATGAGATTTATCAGCAGTTTGTGGGAAGGGAAATATTTTGCTACAGGCAGCAAGAAACTAAAAGGATTTAATGCTTTTAGCATCTAGCAAATTCACAGGGTGTTAGACCGAAAGGGATTATGTGACTGACAATGGTTGCCAATTATTTTTGCATATGCTTAACGTTTTTACATACAGGGGGGAAAACATTTGTGCAGTTTCCAACTCAATATTGCATCTTTTTTTCTTTCTTTATCGCAATAAAGTGGCACCATTCATTTTCCTTAACATTTCAGTTCATTTGGCATAGTTATTACAATCTGTATTTTTTTAAAAAAATATTTTAAAACATATTAGACTGATCTGTGCTCTTTCGGCCATTTACCAACTTCTTTTATTGGGTAGGCAGGTTTTTAAATGACATAATAGGATCTATTTCAACATTCATTTCAACACAAGTGGACATAAATTTAGGCCAGGTTCCGAAAAACAATTTTAGGCATGTCTGAGGGCAATTTTTTTATTTTTTTTTACTTCCATGCCGTAGCACAAGCTGCTACTGAAACTCTTTTTTTGTTTCAGTGGCCATTTTCAATGGAAGGT
Organism: Podarcis pityusensis; assembly: GCF_964106645.2. NCBI lineage: Eukaryota > Metazoa > Chordata > Lepidosauria > Squamata > Lacertidae > Podarcis > Podarcis pityusensis. Next base: position 41,026,803 of record NC_138035.1, on the reverse strand, counting down.
GGGGCTGCAGTTTGCGAAATGTGTTTTTTGTATCCTGGCCTTATATCATGGAATACCCTTGAAATGAAGATTATTAAGGGAACTCCCATAATCCATTATGTGAAAGTTTCCTTTGACTTGAGTATCATTCCGTTGCTGCCTACTTCTGGATTAATATATTGTTGACACTCTTTATTTTTCAACTGAAGCAAAAAATAAAGTCATTACCTAGTGTTTCACAACTGTTGTTAGCCTTCTAGTTTGCTTTTCACGCTGTGTTTTTAAATGTTTTGAGGTTTGTATTGGTGCTTAGAAGGAATTGAGAACACATTTATTCTGTGCTGTTTAATCACTTCAGCTATCTTAATGTATACATGTTAAGGAGTCTTGCAATATCTCTCTATTGGCATAACTACTATCTGTCACTGTTTGTAATAGCATTTTGCATTAGATGCACTTTGTTTTTCTTTTAGCAAGCTTGGTAATCATAGACCATCAGTTACAAGTGTCTTACAACCCTCTCCTCTGTTCTAACTTTTTGACCTTCTGCAGAATCAATGACCTTTGGACTTGGCTCAAGGTGAAAGCCTAAACACTGCTGTTTAGGAAGGAGGAAAAAAATCTTACAAGTTTGAAATTCAACATTTCAGGTTAAGTCATATGATAACATATTACAGTCTTTAGTACTACAGCCATCATTCCACACCATATTTCTGAGCAGCTATAAGAATAAATGCTATATTTACCTCTAAAACCGCTTCTTCTTTTTTAAATTGTAATCCTATGCATATCTACTTAGAAGTAAATTCCACTGATTTCAATGAGCTTACTCCTATGTACACGTGTGTTGGATTGCAGCCTAATTGGCATCCCCACATGGCTCAAATTTCAGCTTTCAGATTCAAGTACAACTTCCTGATTATAACATATCACTGTTGCTCTAGCTTCTCCATTTCTTGTGTTTCATTCTTTTTTTTCCACATTAATTGCACAAAAACAGTTCACACTTTTATGGTGGCATTGTCTGTCTCATTGCAAACAACGACAGGTGGAAGGTTTTTTTTTAAAAAATAAGATTGTTCCATGTTCCTCCATACATTTTCACTATGGGGCTGGGATTTGTAACTTTCAATTTTGGAATAAGTTTAAATTGTTGTCTCTGCTCAGGGATTTGTGGTGGATATTGCAGACAGTGCTTAAAAAAAAGAGCACAAGTTTACTAAATTAAATTTTTATTTTTTGAGAACTGTTATTTGTATAAATTATCAAGATTTGTAGGCTTTCCTTTTTGTAGACATGATTGTTTATGTGCCAGATAAGAAAATCCTTTTTGTTTTCAGTAATAAATGATTGATAACAAATACTTTGCACATGCTGTCATCTATTGCACTCGATATTATCGCAAAACGAATGATTCTACCCATACTCAGTTTAAAGAAGCCAACATTTGGGAAGTAAATCACTTGCCAGAACTTCAGAAAGTACATTTTCATGTACATTTAAAATAGGTATGTGTCTGTCTTTGCTTGTGTGTGTGTGTGTGTGTACTACAGTTATTCTAAAAAAGATTCATCCCTATGCTCTGTATGCAAGAACTCTGTACCCAGTTTAAATTGGGAAGATCAATGTTCTTCTTTCACTGTTAGGCTTTACATAAGGACAAGAGAACAAGAGAAGTCACATCACCTTAACAGCAACCACTGTTTCCTTTGGCATGCCAAGCCCAACCAACAGCAGTAGTTACAGAGCAGGGGTAGCTTCCCTGTGACCTTCTAGATATTGTTAGACCACAGGTCCTGTCATACCTGACCACTGGACATGGGCCTTATGGGAACTGGTGGCCAACAACATTGGAAAGCCACCACTGTTGTAGAGAATGGGAGTAAGATTGCAATCCCATACACACAGCAGGGCCTACTTCTAAGTAAATATACTTGCACTGTTAGTAGTTCTTTACTCCAACAGTGGTATGACAGGAACATCATATTCCTGGTAGAGGCATAAGAGTAGCTTAGGAAAACGCAGCAGAAAGAAGCATGTGGTGAAAGAACTTCAGGTTTCAGGACTGCACAACAGTGAGATGGGATAATAATTCTCTGGATCTGAATTTTGGTTTGATTTAAGACTTTCTGGCTACAATGCCTCTGGCCTCAAAGAAAAAAAAACCTTTCCTTTTTTCAAAGGCCATACTACTACCCAGTGCTTTTTTTCAATAATAATAATAATAATAATAATAATAATAATAATAATAATAAATGTTTAGGGGTACTCTCATTTTCCTACTCATATTGAAATACTGCCCCTCAATGAGCCAAAACTTAGATTCACAAAATGTTTAGGGGTATGCGTACCCCTGCTTCTAGCAGTTAAGACACCCTCATTCCTGTGAAGATCGTCAGAGCAGAAGCTTGTCCTAATACAGTCTGTGATTATTCATATTACATAAGGAAACATCCTTCAAAAACAACCCCTGAAGTCTGAAGTTTCGTTTCATTTTTAACACTTGGTACTAATATAAATAATTCATTGATTATCCTGATGGATTCATAAGCCTTTAAACATGTACTTTTAGAGCATCAAAGGCCTAATTAAAATGTACCTTGGGTTTATCATTAGCTACCATTTGTAATGTTGGTATTGTAATGTTTGAACAGGGCCAGGCTTACTTATTCTAGACATTTTTATGCAGTTATATTTTAATGTGAATATGTGTGCAGTCCTTGATTATATTGGAGAGTACTTCACTTTTTTTGTTATTGGTGTTTGGGACACTCAAGCTCATCTATTTTAAGAACTTGTATTTGTGGGGGTGTTGCAATGGGTGAATATCATTTCTTGCAGACATATAATACTTTATCTGTATTATGTTTGTCTAAACACTTGCCCATTTTGTCTATAAACACTTGCCCATTTTAAAGAAGGGCAAATGCTCTTCCACTTTATGTTTAAGATTTTGTGAATATGTGACAGTGACACAACTGTGTCCACAGTGCATCCTACTTCCTGATTCTTTATATCAGGTTGTTATTTTACAGAAAACTCAAAGCAGGTTTTTGTCGGTTCTTGTAATAAGCAACCTGTATGTACAAACTGGAACATTCTGAAGCAAGAAGAAGAAGAAGAAGAGTTTGGATTTGATATCCCGCTTTATCACTACCCGAAGGAGTCTCAAAGTGGTTAACATTCTCCTTTCCCTTCCTCCCACACAACAAACACGCTGTGAGGTGAGTGGGGCTGAGAGACTTCAGAGAAGTGTGACAAGCCCAAGGTCACCCAGCAGCTGCATGTGGAGGAGTGGAGACGCAAACCCGTTTCACCAGATTACGAGTCTACCGCTCTTAACCACTACACCACACTGAAGCAAGGGTAAAGGGAAATAATAGAAAGGGGATGTCTGTGTTAAATAACATCAAAGATGAGCATCCCATGAATCCAACATTCCAGAGTTGTTCTCCCAATACCTCGTCTTCTCTCTTTTTCCTAGGATCAGCAAGGAAGGCAATTGACCATGTCCTACCATTCAGATACAATTGATAAGGATATGGAATGGTCCATAAGCACCCAATGGTAGTTTATCTTCTAGAACACATTGGAAATTAATCTGACACTGGAACAATGCAAAGTATAATTTATACCAGGAGTGGACAGCTGTTTTTTTTTTTCTGTTGTGGCTGTAGTCTCTTGGTGGAATCTATATCAGGGGTAGATACCAGGACTTTGCTGCACCTTTTTCTCTCTCCTCGTTACCTGCATTGAATTAGGCTGCAGGCCACAAATTGTTCACTTTTGAATTAAGTGGAAGCAGAAAACCTTGTTTTTCAGTGCATTCCATCACTTGGGTAAGCTGTATAAGGCTTGATCTCTTTAATTCATGCCGTGTGAACTTTTCAACCCCCTACCTGGTTTTTGGTCTGTCAAGTTTATAATTTTAGGGTCATGCTTTATATTTTATGGAGTCTCACTTTATGCCACTATTGAATCCAGCAGGGTATGGTTCTGTGTAAGTGTAGGAGTGCACAATACCATCCCCTCAAACTTTAATAAAGTCTTTGTACTTAGTGGTACATTTTGATACAGTGAGGCTAAAAGATCATATGGTAAACAACAGTAACATATTTTGAAATCTGCTAATACCTGGTCTAGCTCTGACATATCCAGGAAAGCTACCAGTGATGGAAGAATGCTCACTTTATCTGGATGAAATATTTGGAAGAACAGTGTCTGGTGTTCATAACATTTGATGAAATTAAATTGCTAGTAGAATCTGCCTCATTAATGACTCAGCATCCTACACGCATCACAAATAAAGCCAATTATCTGCAAGCAGATTTTCAGAATGTAGAGCTCATCAGCATTCTTCAAACGATAATCAATCACTCAAAAATTTCATTTGATGACTGGGTGCTACAAGTCAGGCATACCAAGCAGTTTTCTGTGCTGATGGCATGAATGCATATATAGATTTTTGGTTTGGTTTCTCCCCACCCCCTTCCAGGCTACTGTCATAATCTATCAAGCATAGCATCATTTTGTCTGCCAGTCAGAATGTTGTGATGGCTGTTTAGAAAGGTACTGTACACAGCGTGTCAGAAAACTGCTCACTATGAGTACCTACCCTACTAGGCCATTTTTAAAAATTGATTCTGTGGCTTGCCATGTGTCAGTGATAGAGACATCAAAGACAGTCCATGGAGAAGTACAAAGGAGCTGGATTTTACAAAGAGAGCCAAAATCATAAAATTTTACTTAGGTATTGTATTTCTTATTCAGCTTTATTTATTTATTTATTTTTGTAAAGGGGGGGGGTCTCCAAAAGTGGCCTAGTGGTACCTCGAGTTACAAACACCTTAGGTTACAAACTCTGCTAATCTGGAAGAGTTACCTCAAATTGAGAACTTTGCCCCAGCATGAGAACAGAAATCATGTGCCGGCGGTGCAGCGGCAGCAAGAGGCCTCATTAGCGAAAGCACGCCTCTAGTTAAGAACAGCTTCAGGTTAAGAACGGACCTCTGGAACGAATTAAGTTCATAACTAGAGGTACCACTGTAAATTCAAAAACAATGATACTGAGAGGCTCATACATAGTTTGCAAATCTGAGAACTTAGTTTTAAGAGCACAGTCCCAGTTCCACACCCATTGTTGTTGGCTAGGATGCTGCATAGATTTCTTTTCACTGACCTTTGCCAGAGAGAGGTACGCCACTGGTGGTTGGGGGTCTGCCATCATGGAGTTTTTGAGCTATTCCTAAGCTTCCACCACATGAGTAGTGGAAAGCCCTGGAATGTTTTATTTGGGTTGGAATCCCAGCAGCTTTACATCTGAAGCCCATAAATTCCTCTAAGAGCTCAGTCCTCTGGTCCATCAGCTGTGCCAGCCCGGAGTTGGCATACCAGTAAGGCCAACATGGCTGCAGTGGTGACTCTGCCTTTCTGTACCTCCCTTATGAGGCTTGCTCTGCCCAACCCAGAAAGGAGCAGAGAGAAACGGTAGTCAAATGAGGTCAGCTTCACCATGCCAGAACAAAGAAATGAAGGTCAACAGACATTTTGTCTTACTAGGGGTAAGCTGATTTCCTCCAAACTGATAATCTTTCTGTGATAGACACAGCTTGGATTCCCGTTGGTCCCCTAGCCATAGTCTGCAGCCGGGCTGGCTTCCTCTTAGTGTGGCGCTCTTCCTGAAAGGCAGGGATGAAACTTCACAGCTGCTTTTGTACGTCTGGCAGAGGCCAGAGTGTCTTTCCCTTTACTTTGTCCTCTCTCAGAGCAGCTTAATGTTGGAGCATTTTTATTTATTTATTCTTAGGAAGAGGGAACAAATCTCACTGCAAGCAGCTCATTCTCTGGCCAATTTGGGCTTCTAACCAATACACACCTACCTGGGAATAAGCTCCCGTGAACTCATAGGGTACTTTGAGTAGACTTGAACAGGATTGTGCCATTAAGAATCTCTTGGATGGGATGAAAGCAAGTGGTTTGGGTGCTCAGTTTGCCTTCTCAGTAAAGTACATTAAGCAACCACATTAGAGCTATTAAGCACTTAGGTGACTGATGCAGAAGTCCTATTAGTACATAAAGCACATATAAATATGTTTTGACATCAGCTAAGAAGTAGCACTTAGCCTACTGCATATCTTAGTCAATCTATTAAGAGGAAGTCCGTGTGAAAAGGCAGCAGGGACCACTGGCACTACTCTAGTGCCAAACATTCCCCCAAGAAAATGGGATTGCAGCATCCTCAGAGCACTGGCTCTTAGTCTTTTTAAGCCTTAATATTGCATTGACCAACATTCATTAACTACTCATTTCAAACAGGGTTGTATCCAACAAATCATTGCTCTCAATGAACAACCTCTCCTTTTGCAATGGAACTTCTCTCTCTCTCTTTAACTCCCTCCATACTTTACATATACTTTGCATATACTTGGGTGGGGGGAGTAATGTGAGAGAAGGAGGGGAAGTTCAACTGGATAAGCAAGGGACGCAGGTGGCGCTGTGGGTTAAACCACAGAGCCTAGGACTTGCCGATCAGAAGGTTGGCGGTTCGAATCCCTGTGATGGAGTGAGCTCCGGTTGCTCGGTCCCTGCTCCTGCCAACCTAGCAGTTCGAAAGCACGTCAAAGTGCAAGTAGATAAATAGGTACCGCTCTGGCGGGAAGGTAAACGGCGTTTCCGTGCGCTGCTCTGGTTCGCCAGAAGCGGCTTAGTCATGCTGGCCACATGACCCAGAAGCTGTCTGCGGACAAACGCCGGCTCCCTCAGCCAATAAAGCAAGATGAGCGCCGCAACCCCAGAGTCGGTCATGACTAGACCTAATGGTCAGGGGTCCCTTTACCTTACTGGCGCACAGGAGTCTTCCCCCTTTCTGTCTGTGAAAGGTATTGAGTTTTTCATGGGAAGCCAATTGCAGTGCAAATTAAGAAGTTGCACAAATGTCTTGCTTCACTCCTGAAGACCATATCTCATCCCCACAACTATTTGCAGTATTTTCCTTTTATTAAGTACATATCACTGACCCTAGAGCAATATATGTGCTTGCCCAAGAAGTGGAGAGAAGGTCAGACTTTGGCACCATACATGCTTTGATTTATCAGAGTAATCTTAAGCCACATTATATATATGTTTAAAATAAGTGTGTGTGTGTGTGTGTGAGAGAGAGAGAGAGAGAGTGTGCGCATTGCTATCTTTAAAAAAATGCTTTTGCAGTCGTACATATGAGGTGTCCGGATGTGCTGAATATTATCTATTCTTGAACTTAGGAAGGAATAGTAATAATGTGTATAATAATCTAAGGGGGCGAAATGAGTTCTTTTTCAAAACTTCATTATAATGACAAATTTGAAATGCAATGCATTTTCTATTAGTATGGTATGGTAGTGGTTGCCGTGGTATTCTGAAATTTCCTGAAGTATACAATAAAATTAATACAATGCAATCTATTGTTTCTTGCCTTAATGCAAAACTGTTCTTTCCTTTTTCTGGTTTACATCCTCCTAGAGAAGGCACAATTCCAGCAAATACTAAAGCATATTCTCCTTCAACTCCCACAAATGCAGGAATTCAAGTTCCCCTTTGTGCTGTGGTTGTATGTTCTGTATTAAGAGATGGGGAGCATATGGTGCCAGCAAGACGGAGTTATCATTGGTCTGGAATTTACAACAAAACTCATTAATATCTGGAGAAAATGCATGCAACATCTTTGTCTTCCTTGTTTATTTGATCTATCTTCTAGCCTTTAATTTGAATGCTTGCTCTTTCAACACGAGTGAAAAGATCCAACAAAATATGTTATCTCTATCATTATTCAAAAGGAAGGTGAATGAATGAGATGCATATATTGGAAGCTCTACTTTGTTCATATAACTTCCCTGTAAGGCTCTGTCTTACTATTTCCCAGCTATTGCTCTATGCAGGTGACTAACTCACATGGGATTGACTGTGAACAAACCAACACTTACTGCAGAAATAATTTGCTGTCCTAAAGGTGGCACCATGCACAACTTTCCCCAGAGTTAGCTAACCAAGTTTGAATCTGGCACAGGAGCTGAGCAGAAACTGTAGTAAAGGGAGGGTATCGGTGCTGAAAAAGACCTGCCCCAGATAGATGTCAGCTTTATCCCTCATAGAAGAGGGCAAGCAAGCAAAGATACTATGTGAATATCTTAATGCGCATCTTATACTGAAGATCTTACCTTTAGAAGGCATTTTCTTAAGATACCATGTTCCCATACCATTTAGGGCTCCATGTATCTATAGCCAAAGACAAAGCATAGAACCAAATCTTTACTGACAGCTATCATTCCCCGGGGGGGGGGGGAGCTTGCAAGAAAGTGATTCTAGACCCCAAATTATGTTAGGGCAAAACTCTGCAGTAAATCCATGAAAGCCACTGATGACTTAGTGGAAATACCAATATGACTAAAATTCAAAACACACTTGTCTCAGTAGGATTACTTTGTAACAAAGCGGTTTGAGACATCTGCATACAACATCCGCCGAATTAATGTAAGCATGCAATTGTTCTCACTAAGAAATGCATAAAATTGCCTTTAATAAGTGCATGATCAACATGAGCTGTGAATAATTTGAAAATAATTAGGGTTATTTTATCAGTGCAGGTTATGGATAGAATACACAATGGTTCTGCCTGTGATCAGCCATACTAAATCAATACTTTTGCTATTTATCATGCCACATTAGACTTTGGTTTCTGACCGCCACCACCACCCAATTTCTCTATAACCAAGCTATGCTCAACCTTTAGCTGTCTCACTATCATCATCCTGTGTCATATTAGCATAAACAGCAATCAGTAGTTCTGACTGAGAAGAGGTTGACTTAATCCAAATGACCCTGACTAGGACAGAAAGGGTGAGTCATTAACACCACACATATTCTTCTCAAAGCTTTTGCCATCTCAGTGCTGGTAATATGTGATTGTCAATATTTTCTGACCTTATACAAGTGTGATTTGTTTCAAGTTTGCTGACTTTGGAGGACTAAAAGAAAAGGGGGAAAGTGTTGTCCTTTGCCTTAACACTTGCTTGATTAATCAATGGACTAACATTGGCCATGTTAAAGGCTTTTCATCTGGGTCGTTATGCCAGTTTGAAAGCTCAAATATATTTGATATTATTGTGTGTGTGTGTGTGTGTGTGTGTGTGTGTGTGTGTGAGAGAGAGAGAGAGAGAGAGAGAGAGAGAAAGAGAGATTTAAAAAAAACACTTTGGTTTGTTTGCTTGCCTGTCCTCATAATTATTTATTCACTTGAGTGTTTAATTTGTTCAGTATTGCTGGCATTTACCTTTTTGCCAGCAGGTTTAATTAACAACAAATACTCAAGGAGTCACTTATATACCAAGAACCCTTTTATTCCACAAGGAAGCAGTCATGTTTGGCAGTCTTCTAGCTGTGAAGGTTTTTCTAAAGCACTGAAGATGTCAGTTGTATCTAAGATCTGAACTATCCAGGAAAGACATCTTGGTTATTGTGGATAGGTCAATGAAAATGATGTAAAGGCAAATTGTGTGCTGGAAATTATTAGGAAGGTGGGGAGTTCTTTACAGAGGTTTAGAATATGATAAATGACATCGAGAAAGTGGAAAAAGAAGGGTTTCTCTCTCACAATACTTGAACTCGTAAAAAAACCCTGATTAGCAAGAAATTCATAACAGGCAGGTAACAACTACATGGCTTCTCTCAAAGAATCCTGGGAATTGTAGTTTGTTAAGAGTGAGGGGTAAATTGAAGTTCCCAGGATTCTTTGGTGTAAGCTGTGACTGTTAGCACACTATAAATGTGCTTTAAGGATATTGTGTGCATGTGACCACGGTGTAAAATGAATTCATGGATTTCATTGTCACGAGATGTGTTGATCGTCACTAGCTTAGACAACTTTAAAATGAATTAAATGGATTCATGGAGAATCCATCTGTCTGTTGCTATTAGTCATGATTTCTGTATGCAACTCTGGGCTTTCCTGTTGCCAGAAGGTTCATTAATGTGTCTGATTGCCAGCTGCTAGGAGGCAACTTCCTGTTGATCCTGTTGTTACCAAGTGGCTCCATTCAGATGGAACTCTCTACATGCCCCAGGACTCTGTGTGTGTTTGTGTGAGCAATAAGAGCCTCCTGGCAGTAGATCAAGGCATGCTCTTATGCTTTAAATAAGTGCTGTTCGCAGCACAACCCAGCCACACTAACAGTAGGTTGTGACTGCTTAACTGATTCTCTGGAACCCTGTGCCATCTCTATTGCAAGCAACACCTTTAACTTGGTCATTAATCACCTCTTGGGAATGAATAGCCAGACAGCCCGCATATCATGCCTCGATTAAACTCAGCATCCTTTTTTGCATTTCTACAGAGGCCAAAGCTCATCCCCCTTTCGGCAATATTTGAGGGATGGAGACACCCCAACAACTCTGCATTAGCATTGTGTCATGACAATTAATTGGGTACCTTGCTATTCACTTATATGTACCTAACTAAATAATACAGTTTAGAATGAGGATCTCACCTGAAGATAGGCAGAGATTTGTCTCATTCTTCTCATAAGGTACCATTTCAGCCAAGTTTGTGGACAGTGCTAAAAGCACTGCTGTGATTAACGCAACATACATATTTATTATTAACATTTCTGATAAATTAAGGGTGGGGCACCTGTTTTTTGCTTGTTGTATGCTATGTTACAAATTTTTCATTGTGATTCTTCCTCTTAGAAGCAGAGGACTCTATCAGTTGGGCATGTGCACAGATTTTCAAGAAAGCAGCATGAAGACATCTGCTTTGCCAAAATATATTAGATGATCTATTCTAGTTTGTCACAGTGAGCTTTGATGTGAGTTTTCAGAGAAGTGAACATCAGACGACTCCCATATTGTTGAGGTAAAAATGCTGAAAAAGAACCAGAGGCAATATACGGATTCTTTAACACAAAAAGGCCCATATTATTTAAACACCAGCTGTAATAATTGGAGACCCAACATATTGTGTTACCCTCATTAGATGGAATCAGAATAAACAACTGATTATAGCAAAACCAAGTTTAAACATATTCCCCAAACCTTCTATTAAGGAGTAGACTATAGATTAAAGACCTGAATATTTGTTTCATATTTCAATCACTTTGGTTAAAAATAGTCAACCAACTGCTGTGCTATACTCAAATTCAGTAGCAGCATATGCTAGGCCATCTGCTAGCTCAAAGCATTGTGTTGTACACAACACAATACTCATTCTGCAGATTGTGTAGCCATAACATTGGCATAGCTATAAGGCATGATGATCTCCTTTCCAAAGGACATTTCTCTGTTATTGTAGTGGGGACTGTAGAGAGACTGAAACACTCAGCAGGCTACAAACTGCTTTATTTTAAAGAGAGAGAGAGGTTCGCATAAATGGCTTAACTCAGCCTGGCCAGAATCAATTGCATTTGGCTCCATCCCTTCTAGAAGTCTATTCATCAGCAGCTGTCCTACTTGGATGCTTTAGCTGAGATTCCTGCATTGCAGGGGATTGGACCAGAATTTCCTTGGGGTTCCTTCCAACTCTACAATTCTATGATCATATGTGTGCACCTGGGAAGTAGATGAAGCCCTTCCATCAGGCTGGTGAGGACCAAGTACTATTTGGCCACTCCTTCACCAGAACTGTCATAGGCTACAGTCTTGGTACCTGAATTTGCTTATTTTCCTTTCACTTTCCACCCACCCTGGAATAAATAATAGACGAGAAAACTATTCCAGCAGTAACAATGTACACGATTAGCATTGAAGTAAACATGGGACATGGGAAAACAATATTGCTTTTTAAAAATGCAACTAATGTTTAATAGAACATGTTCATTTTCATGGAGCATCCAAAAATTCTGTGAACATAGGCTGCGATCGGATCTCATGGTTATCCGGTTCAGTACCCTAAACCGTATATAGGAACCAGACCTAAAATATCACTGAGTTTCTGGAGATTCTATCACATCCCAGCCTACAAATAACCTATCTATCACTAGGTTTTTGTTTTCCTGACAAATGAAAAATAAAATAAAACAGGGCTTTAAAGGGAATGATGTCTGATGACATCAGATGCTCCAGCTACACACGTTTTTGCACAGAGGTCCTTGTTCTACCTTCCAGCCATGCCTACCCCAGTCTTACCTGGATTCAATTACATTGGCCTACAAGAATTCCAAGTACTGAATCAAGGTCAGATGTTGAGGAGAAAGTTGGTTGGTCAAAATCATTGTAGAATCTTCATTCCAACAGTCCTTTTTCCAAGCAGATCTACGTACACTGAATAGGAGGAGGAGGAGGAGGAGGAGGAGGAGGAGGAGGAAGAAGAAGAAGAAGAAGAAGAAGAAGAAGAAGAAGAGGAGGAGGAGGAGGAGTTTGGATTTGATATCCTGCTTTATCACTACTCGAAGGAGTCTCAAAGCAGCTAACATTCTCCTTTCCCTTCCTCCCCCACAACAAACACTCTGTGAGATGAGTGGGGCTGAGAGACTTCAGAGAAGTGTGACTAGCCCAAGGTCACCCAGCACCTGCATGTGGAGGAGCGGAGACGCGAACCCGGTTCACCAGATTACGAGACTACCACTAATAGCTTGCCATCACCTTTGTATCTGAAAGGACAACTGTGAAGCCATACTGGGTAACTGTTAGATCATGGCTGAATTTCTGAAGGGTGAGGCAAGCTAGTTGCAGTGGGCTTGCTGCCTTGGAGTTGAGCACAGTCAATGTACAAAAGACAACAACAAAGCTTTTTGAAAGAATATTTGCTGAAGTCAATCCAGCCTTTGTAATGATTTGCAGTCAACGTGTTGTGTTTTACAGAGCAAGGTCGCATTATCAAATAACAACAGACTTTATAAAAATGAAATTTTATTTCATTTGTTTAAGAAGAACCCCATTAACTGGGGGATAGTTCCGTTCTGAAATGCAAGAGAATTTCTGTTAGTGTTACGCTACCATTTCTGGCTGAGCATTAATCTGTGTTTGTTTGTCGAGTGTTTGCTTATAATTATTGTAGTGTCATTCTCCAAAAGTATTCAAAAGCCCAACACGAAGGTGCTAAAGCCTGATAAGGAGGTGATCTCACTCTTTCTGTTCAGCAAACATATCCACCATTTGCAAAAAGCATTATGCCTAGTAATTTCCAGACTAACCTCTCTCCTGACACACACAAGCTATACTTCACAGTCTACTGAACAGCACAGTTCGAAAATTGATTAAAAACCCTAATTATTGTAACAGGACTATAATAATGATTGATAGGACAAAGAGTGGCAATCATGAGAGAGAAACTGTTCTCAAAATGTTCTGTAGTCCAGGGGGGGGAAATTCAAACATAATTTGTGGGGGGAAACCTCTTCGTTTTAAATTACGCACTTTAGAATCCAAAAAGAAAAGAATAAGGGGAGGATGGTTGGTTGGCATTTTTATTTTATTTTAATGGTAGTTTGATCTGAATGGGATTATTTATCTTTTTTTGTTTAAGTGCATGAGTTCTTTTGTTGCACTTAGACAAAAGAACAATGGTGATTGCTACAATACTCACTTCAGGTTTTGGAAAATAATGTGCCACACAGTTTGAGAAGGAGACACCTGCCAGCTAAAGGCAGGAGGAAGCCAAAATTTTAGAGGCAGGTTGTCGCTTTAATTTAGAGAGAGGCTGCCAATGAGTGAAGAGGTTTAGCCTGGATTAGCTAATTCTGAGTGCAGGTTTGGCGGGTGCAATAGTGGCTCCCTTGGAATCTGATGCCGGATCAGTGGTTTTGCTGCCTGTTTAATAAACATCTGTTTTGCTTCCAGTGGACAAGCTTGTACATCTATACTAACAAATATTATGCACACAACATAAGTCTCCAACATTCTGTAATCAAAACACAGCTAAACCTTGCCATGCTGCCGCTGGACTTCTCATTGTTTTGGGAACTGCGGAATGTGTAGCCAAATCTACAGCTGTGAACTCTGGGGAGTAGCATGAAATGCTCTTAGAATCTTTAAAGTGAGCAATGGCTTCATATTTTTTTCTGCTTCCTTTCTATTTATGAGACTAGATTTCCATATTTATCTTTCTCACTGAAGACAGTAATTAGCAAGTCTCTTTGTACAGGGGTGACTTTGTTGGCGGCCTGCTAACAGTATCACATCCGAGATCTCTTGATAGTAAATGACTTTGACTTTAAGGGGAGGGGGGGATGACTGGCTTTTCTTTTAGAATTAACCTTATCTCAATAAACTTAGGTTGTTGCATGCAGTATATAGCAGTGAAGAAGCACAGTCTCCACTGATTTTAATAAAAGAAAAAAGCAGTACCATTTCCAATGTGTTTCAGATTCTCTGCTGCTAGGTAAGAAAATACCTGAAGTTAGATTCTCCTTTTCCCTTCCCCTGAACTATAATTTTTATTCCGGAATTCCAAGCTCTATGGCAATATTTTTCCAGAATGGGGTAATATTTTGCTAGTACATCATGAGTTAATTCCAGAGATACTCACAATAGTGTTGCAAATTGCACAGTATAAGGGAAACTGCACTTGATGTAGGTGAAAACTGGAGATGTTTTTAAAAGTTTACATCTTAAAAGAATTCTCTGTTTGAACAAAATAGGCATTTAAGGCCCATGCATTATGCTGCTACACTCCTTGGAGAGCAAGGATTGAAAGTGGCTTCCTGTTGCATGTTCAGTGGTGCCCTATTTGGGTGTTCTGCTTGTCCAACCACACAAGGGGTGGTAACATCCTGCCAAACCCTGCTTCCTCTTGACACATCACTTCCTCCATCTTTTTAAGCCCTCCATGAATTGGAAGCTGGATGTATGAAGTGGAGAGGAGGATTCCTGTGTGATTGAGGACAAGTTTTGGATTGCGTGGGAATTCTTCACAGGTAAAGGTGACTCTTGCCTTTGAATTTTGTTGATGGCTGGGAAAAATAAAAGGATGTAACAAAGGGCCGGGGAGACTGGCAACATGCCTCAGACTCTCCCTTGTGTGATTGTCATTTTGTGTGCACAAGAATAGTGCATGAAAAGGGCTTCTGAGGTAAAAGCCACAGGTTTGTTGCTGGGTGTCACTAAGATGGAGGAGCTGTGGTTCTGGCCACATTCCATAGCATTTCTCTCCCAGTTCATTCAAATGAAAACACAGGTGAGCTGGAGAAGGAGCAGCTGGATGGTAGCAGATGTGAATCATGAATCAGATGCCCAGAGTGACAATATAAAAGGCAAGACACAGGAGTGTTGGAGAAGAGGCCCCTGGAAATTCATGACGGATGCAAAAGATGCTAGAAGAGGAGAAAGGAAAAGACTAAGAACAAAACTCGACTGGCTGCAATTAGAGCCAGAGAGGAAAGAGTTTTAGTAAGGGAAAACTGAGGAACAGTGTGGGCAAGTGAAGGGAATCACTATGTATGCTATATATGCTATATATGCTACATAGCATAGTGATTCCCTTCAGGTTTAGGTAGGAAATTTAGGGTTGCCATATTTTAAAAAGTAAAAAAACCAGGACAGCTTTTTAAAAAATGTTTTTTAGGAAAACCTGAAAGTTGTTGAGCAGGCCTAGGGATGTATGGCAGCCCTAGGGAATTAAGACGGGATCCTGTGTTGAAGAGGGGATTTCCAAGCCCTAGAGGTAAGAGTCCTACCAGGCAGTCTCTGAGACCAGCTGGGGTTCTGAGGATCCTAGGGACCTAAAGAGGGAGACTTTGACGCTGGGTAATGTCTCAAATGCCCTGAAGTCTGTGAGCCTCTTCACTACATTCTGTTTTTCATGTTTAAGGAGGTTTTACAAGCACAATGTGCAAATTGTAAGGAACAATGCAGCCTCATGAAGCAGGGATTTCATCCCTTGCAAAGACACAAATAGGACATCAACATCAAACATAAAAGAAGAAAAGCTGTAAACTTTCATGTTCTTTCCCCTTTTTATGTCTTTATTAAAAGTTTAAAAGTACATACTTATATGTGCACTGAACATGGTGAGACATAAATAAAGAAAGGAAAGGAAAAAGAGAAACAGCACCCATGTAGAAGGGAAAGTAAGGGGGGGGGGGACGATCCAAAACTGTATACTTTACAAAGTTGTTATTGTAATTCACCTGATCTTAACCTATTACCGTATTTGTAATGGATTCCAAATATCATTGAATTTGTCCGGTGCAAGTCTGCGTTTATATGCAAGTTATTATATGTTGCGAGTTTGTATAAGTCTTTAATTCAATCGTAGAAGGGAGCCACATTTTTATTTTTCCAATTCATCAGTATCAGTCTTTTTGCTGTGGTAAGGGCATGGAGAGTCCACTCATATTGTCCTTTTGCAAGGTTCCATGTTCTGGGTATATAATTCAAAAGGATATTTTGCTCTGTAAATGTAAGATTATTCCGTACAGTTCTGTCGATAGTTTCAGTTACCTTCTGGCAAAAATCTTTCAATATAGGACAATGAAAATACATGTTTTAGAGAAGCATTATCCCTATTGCATCTCCAACCATTAGATACCTTAGACAACCCTTTTTTAAATAAACATAACGGGGTCCGGTATATTCTAAATATTATTTTTTGTCATATGAGCCTAAATTTAAGGTCCAGAGATGCCCTTGTTGTAGCACTTAAAACAGTTTCTCACTGTGTGGTCGAAATTGAGATCTCTAATTCTTTATTCCATTCCTCCCTCAATACCTGTATATCAAATTGGTTTTCTAGTAACAAAGATTTATACATGTTGCTGGCCGGGTTTTGTTTTTTTGTTTTTTGTTGTGTAAGAATTAATCAACTGCTTCAATATCTCTGGGATCTCTGAGGCTGTAAAATCTGCTGTCCATAGATGGTGGTTTCCAAGTTTTTATCTGGAGATATTGCCATTGAGCATTTGTAGGTATTATATATTTGTCTCTTAAAACGGAATATGTACAAAATTCCTCTTCGTTCGTCAGCTCGTCTAACATTAATATACTCAAATTCATCCGCCTCTTCCATACAACAATTTCTTTTCCAATTTTTAAATATGGGTTTCCCCACAAAGTCATTTTGTTGTAGGAGAAAAGGTCAAATTTATATTTTTTGGACATATGGTGCCATATCGTTCGAACTGATGTTATTGTTTCAATAGCATCCCAAACTTTCATGTTCTGGAAATTATTGTGCAGTGATATCTAACAGAGAACTGTCAAGTAATTTGTTATACCTAGGGTTTGTTTCCTACTAATGTGGGCCTTTCTCTGAGATTGTATGATGCTAGCATAGTTGGCTAGACGCAATACGATATTCAAATGACGAAGGCTAAGGATGTTGCTTGCCCTTCATCACCCCCAAAATAAATTGCATTTTTGTTTGTGTTTGATACTCTTCAGCCACTGCTTCTCCTTCCTCTTCCCCAATTAAAGAATTATGCTTTACCTGGAGAAATGGGATGAAGTAGTGGGCAGCTGAAGAATCTCATCAGTGCCAGAAACTAAATGATTCCAACAGGAAATGATGGGACATGGGTCATTTGCTACCAAGGAGAAGACTCCACAAGACCTTGAATTGATTTCAAATTATCATTGGTTGTAAAGGGAAAGCAGGGAAGAAATGGGTGGCAGTGGACCAGCAGAGCTTATAGGAAAGTCCTATCAACCCTAGTAGAAAAAAAGATGCTCCAGACATTGCTTATTGCCGAGTAAAACCATTTTTCCTCTTAGGGAAGGCAAAAGGAGAGTGGTAGAAATAAAGTTGTGTGAGCTCTAGTTTGACTTGAGCGCTACTTAAAGGGGGATGTAAATGGTGAAATTAAGGCTGCTTTATTTGACTAGGGTGGCAAGGAGGCTCACACTTTTGACTGCCCATCCCATCTTTTAATTGAATCCTGATTTGTATAGAAATTTACCAGCATTGTAACTATTGGGGGAGGGGGAAGAGTGATTTGGCTTCATGTTACATTACTATAATAATCATATTTAAGTCCCATCTGCTGATTGACATTGTTTGTCTCCTTGTTAGTATGAACTGCAAGGAGCTGCCTTGCCAATCCTTTTACTAGATAACTTTTTAACAGAAGATGTCAGGGTTTAAACTTGGGACCATTTGACACAATGCATGTGCCCTACCAGGGTTTAAAATGCCCTTGGTATTGTTCTCCATAGTGAGCCAAGGCACAGATCTCTACTCCTTGCCAGAGTTTAGGGTTCGGAGTCCACCCGTGATTTATTTGTATATTATAAAAATAATTGCTCTGTAACATTTCAGGACTATCAGCCAGGAACCTTTCAAAGGAAAGGTTGCATGGGAAGCTCTAATTTGAATTGGTGAGCAGAGCTGGGAATACGCCTTTGCTTCCAACGCAAATAGCCCTTATCACTTTCTACAGGATCTCATTCCAAGCTGTGTCATTGGCAATTGCACTCCATCTTTCATCTGAGAACAGGAGGGTTTTCCTGTATCAGATTGGCATGCAGAAATTCAGCCTCTTAAGTGTATTCCACTGCAGTTTTCTAAAATACTGTCTTGCCATTGATAAGCTTCCGCCAGCTATTTCAAATAACTTAATTGTAAACGTATGATTGTAATTGCAGGGGGAGGGAGAGAGAGAGAGAGAGAGAGAGAGAGAGAGAGAGAGAATGCTGATGGCTGCCCTGTTCTGGCCACTGAGAGAAATTTTAATAATGTGAAGAATAGGAGTCTAGGATCATTGGGTAGGATCTAATGTTGTTGTTCCATGTGGGAGGCGCTTTTGTTCTCAGAAGAAGAGTTGTGCTTGTGGAGAGTTGCTTCTTTGGGTGCCATACTCCATCTATTAATGGAGCAACAATGTTGGATCTTGCCCATTGTTTTCCCCAAGTGTCTGTGGGGATCCACTATAAAAAAATCAGAAAGTGGTAGAAAAGATGGATATGGTTATGTTTTATTATCACATTTTTGTATTGGATTAGATTGTTATAATGGGACACGGGTAATGCTGTGGGTTAAACCACAGAGCCTAGGACTTGCTGATCAGAAGGTCGGTGGTTTGAATCCCCACGATGGGGTGAGCTCCCGTTGCTCGGTCCCTGCTCCTGCCAGTTCGAAAGCACGTCAAAGTGCAAGTAGATAAATAGGTACTGCTCTGGCAGGAAGGTAAACGGTGTTTCCGTGTGCTGCTCTGGTTCGCCAGAAGTGGCTTAGTCATGCTGGCCACATGACCCGGAAGCTGTACGCTGGCTCCCTCGGCCAATAAAGCGAGATGAGCGCTGCAACCCCAGAGTCGGCCACGACTGGACCTAATGGTCAGGGGTCCCTTTACCTTTAAGGTTATAAGGTGTACATTCTTTGTTTCTTCAGGTTGTAAACCCCCTTGGGTACTGTAAGATAGAAAGATGGTATACAAATTAAAAGTGATGATGATGATCATCATCTGCTTAATACCAAAATAGGCTTCCAAGCAGTTTGCAAATATAAAAACCACATATGCAAGCATTAAAATATAAACACCCACAATTAAATACACAATGCCATTAAAACATTAAAATAGAAAAAAATCCATTATTAAAATATGCAATAAAGCAGTCCTATTAAAACGCAGTAATTAAATCAGGATACTGAGAGATCAAGGGTATGCCTATGTGAGCAGGTGTGGCTTCAAAAAAACCCCCATGGGATTGTCAATACAGTTGGGTCCTCTTGTAGTTCAGTGAGGAGGGCATCCCATAACACGGGTGCCACCAATGAAAGAAGCCTGCCTCTGTGTCACTAGCAAATGGATATGGCATGGCATGACTAACCGGGTTTCTTTTTTAAAAATAACAATTACCTTACTGAGCAATGTAAAGACCACCATATTGGTTGGCCTTCCAGTGGCCTGAAGCCAGGCAGACCAAATATGATCCAGTATCACCAAATGCCAATATGTGCTTTACAGTTTCTAAAAGAGTAGACAAGAAAGAAAGAAAGAAAGAAAGAAAGAAAGAAAGAAAGAAAGAAAGAAAGAAACCCCCAGAGAGAAGTGTTGGCAACAGTGTAACTCCACAGTGACCGCTCCCCGCATTAAATGCCAGCTTGGTGGATGAAGATAATATTTTGATTGCTGTCCCAATAAATACTCACAAACAGCCTCTACTGAAAGGCATGTGGAAGAAGCCAGTGCCTTTTCTAACCACTTCACATCATTCCTGTGGGAGGCACCCTTCAAATTCCAACATTAACATGCCGAAAAGAATCAAGGAGAATGAGGATGGAAGTCCCCTTTGAACACAGGCTTCCCTGATGTAAGCCAAATGAAAACAAACTGACATTTTTTGGGTGGGGTGGGGAGACAAGCGAATACGTAATGAGAAAATGGCTTTTGAATAAAATATCTGCTGAAACCCAGTCAAGGGGAGCCAGCAGTGTGTGGTGCAATTCATCGCTAATAGAAGGGATGGGATATATCAAGGGCAGGGAATGTCATGCGAGAATGCTTTAAAGCAACAAAAATGAAATGATCCCTATCCTATCTCTCCTTCCAGATGCTCTAGGAAAGAATAGTTGTCAATTATGCTTGGGACCTAACTGCCTCGTTTTTCCCTAGTATGCCATGTATTGAATATCTTAAGCCAGCCAGCCAGTGTCACTGCTGTCCCGGCTGCCTTGACTAACAGCAGGCTACCTTGCATTCAAATAATCTTCATAGGTGGTTATGAATACGATTGCCTCTATAGTCACTCCCATTCACATTCCATTGCAGTAAATGGATGTCGTGTAATTGTAACAGGGTCTTGCTGTTTCTTTCTCATTTGACAGGAGAGATCAATGTGCCCATTCACATCTGTAACGGAAGCAAATTCAAGACACTAATGAAAACATGTATACTTACAGGGAAGGGATGCAGTAAGTATTATTTATTATTCAGGCAAAGGCTTTATTTTTCAAATATGTTTGTTGCAAAAAAAAAAAAAAAAAGTTCCATTAATGAAGTGAACAGCAGGCAATGTCCACTGTGAATGAATATAGAAGGAGACGAGCACTTCAAGTGCTAGGCATTTCTCTAAAAAATATTGTGTGATTTGACCTTGTTAATGACCTGGTATCGCCTTCTTAGGGACAAGAGAGAAATTCAATTCAGTTTGCATTGAAAGATAAAACCACTTAATCTGCAGTTTCTGAGACAATATGAGAACCAAATCTCAGCCAACCTTCAGAATTCACACTTCTTTGAATTTTGCGATGTAGTATCCCAACTAACCAGTATTTACAAAAAGCATATGTGCGTGAGAGTGAGTAAAAATGAATATATTCGTCAAAATAATCTACAAAGTGCATTATATTAGGGGAAACAGCTTGCAAAAATGTGTGTGTAAGTCAAACTGCACTAAAATACATATCAATTTTCAGGAAGTTTTATTTTTTTAAGCACATTGCTGCAGAAGTTTGGAGAACTGAATATAAGACTGGGAAAAGTGAGAAACTGAGAGGGCACTTCTAGCTCATGATCCTTATACTTGGTGTTTTCACTACCTGAAAACTTTGCAAACAGCTAAAAAAGAGTGGAGAAGGCAAAAGCAGTGAGTCACCCGCTCAAGTGGTTGGATCTTCACTATGTTCACTGAGAGTTCAGTTGTGAAGATGAGTTGAAACTGCTGTGAATATGACGACAGTCTTTTTTTTTTAAAGAAACATTTTTCTTCAATCTAAGATGAAGCAACAGTAAGGAGTCAAGTTCACTGATACAATAATTACTGTCTCCTGTCAGTACCATAAAGGCAAATAAAGAATGCCAAACTGAGATAGTATTTAAGACGCAAAAGTCCACCTCAAAACGTCACCCTGTTTATGCACCTGATGTGCTAGGACCAGACTCCCCTTGCATTTCTGTCAACATGAGAGATAAATACTACATGTTAATCTCGTGGAAGGGAAGTAAGAACTCTTGGGCTGAAAACTCCTAGAAGAACATTTTGACGAAGATGACCTATTGAAATGTCAAAAAAGAAGAGAAAGTGCCACCCCTATCTGACAGCCTCCGAATCTGCAAAAGGGACTGCTACCATCTGTTTTCTATGGAATGGCAGAAGAAGATAAGGGCTTGTTAAACATGTTAGCTTGTAGCTGTGGCCTTAAGTGCAGGGCTGTTGTTCTTGGCACAGTGGTACCTCGGGTTAAGAACTCACTTTGTTCTGGAGGTCTGTTCTTAACCTGAAACTGTTCTTAACTTGAGGTACCACTTTAGCTAATGGGGCCTCCCACTGCCGCCATGCCGCTGCTGCATGATTTCTGTTCTCATCCTGAAGCAAAGTTCTTAACCTGAGGTACTTTTTCTGGGTTAGCAAAGTGGTCAGGGATGATGGGAGTTGTAGTCCCAAAACATCTGGAGGGCCGAGTTTGCCTATGCCTGGGTTAAAGTCTACTACTCCTTACAGTAGGGTCCTAATCAGAATCAGTCCTTCATATGCTGGCAATTTGTGTCTTTAAAATCCTCCTGTACTTAAGGCACAGATATGGTGGTTATATATTATCTAAGTTAGCACTTAGAGAACCTAATACAGATGTGAAGTGGAATCAGTTGGTTTTTATTTATCTATATATATTACAGTACCAGGACAGGTAGCACCCCCCCCATGGGATAGACTATGGGAGCAGCTTCCATTGAACTTAACTAGACTGACGAACATATACACTAGACCGAAGAATGTACAAAGGTTAAAGTATTTTAGGTCCGTGTGGGCAGCTTTATGGCAGACTTCTCTGGTGTCTTTCAGCTGTATAGTGTAGGTTCTTAGCTCCAGAAGGAGGGGTCAGAGGGGGCAACAAATGGACTAGGACATTGGCTGCTGGAGAGAGATGTCAGCTCACAGATGCAGGCCCTCTGATGTTCTGCAGAATATAGGTAAAAGAAAGGCAAGACGAAGTCTATGTTGATTGTCAACCCCGGAAAGCTGTACAAAGCTGATCCTTGAAGACTCACATAGCTGACAAACCTGAAGAGGAATGTGTGGGAAATTCTTGTTGACTCTCTCCCTAGCTCAGGCAGTGTCACCTCTCCTAGTTCTGTTGACAGGGACATTCACTCCTTGGCTGAGCTCATCATAGATGCCTGACTGGGTTATTGTCCTGCCTTGAGCCACACTACTTTAGTTTTAGCTGGGTGGGTGTAAAGGAAGGTCTGAGTGTGTCAAGGTAAAAGTATATCTGCCTTTTTGGAGCACTCAGTGTGCCGAGATTTCATTACCACATATGCCATTTGTCTGTCCTGTTTCCTGTCACATCTAATTCCCCACATTATTCATTTTCTTATATCAAATATCCAGTTAAAAACTTGGTGTGACTGCCAGTCAAGAACAACTAAAAAACACACACCTGATTACGGATTTTTCTTATGTTTGTCTTGCTGAATGTTATGGGTAGAAATTCTGGGCAGACTCCTCTTCTGTTGTTTCCTTCCATCCCTCTGTCCATATAAATGCAACAGAATTGCAACAGGATTTTATATTTGTCAACAAGACAATTCATAACCGCAGAGTTAATAGAATGTCTGCGACAGGGAAGATGGAAGGCATCCTCCACTGATGCTGAAGGGACATCAAGCACATTTTCCATTTAGGAAATGTGAAGTCAGATTAAATTACATAGAGAATACCTAATTAAACTGCTCAAGTTTTTTTAATTAATAACCTTCTGTGTCCCTTGAACAGAATTTGTCAGGAAAAGTGACAGTATTTGCATGTAAACAATCTTTTGTCAGTTAGTTTGTTTGACTGTCAGTCTGACAGTTTGACATAAAAAATGGCAGTATTTTAAAAGCAGTAGGTGAACATTTCAACTTCCCTGGACATTCTGTTATTAATCTTGAAGTAGTTATTCTAGAACAGGCATGGGGAATCTTTAGCCTTCCAGAGATACAAATTTAATAAATAATAATGATTTTCCAGTTCCCACAACCCCTGGCTGTTGGCCATGCTTGCCGAGGCTGATGGAAATTATAGTTCAGCAATGCCTAAGAGCCAAACACTCTCCATACCTGTTCTAGAACAACAGAATTTTAACAGAAAACTGTACTATTCATCTAAAGCAGGGCTGTCCAACAGGTCGGTCGTGTCTGACTGTTAGATCCCTGGGATGTTCTGGTAGATCCTTTTCCCTTGCCCCATCCTCCATTTTCACACGATTGCTGAAACAGAAGACGGAGTTTTCACTGTGATGCAGATTGATTCCATAGCGATCTGTTGGTGTGTGACTTTCTCCCCTTCCCCCTTTTCTCAATTCTGAAATCTCCCTTTCCATAATGTGACATTCTTCCCTAAAAAAAGCTGAACAACTTTGACCTGAACCCGCCCCCACAAAAGGGGTCGATCACTGCCAGTTTTTTTATTCTGTGAGTAGATCGCAGTCTGTTGGGAGTTGGACGTCCCTGATCTAGAGGTTCAGTGGTACCACCCATTGTTGGAATGTTTGTTTTTAATCTCATGTGATACCTAGCTGACTAATGCCAGGATGTCTGTGTTATCACAAGCAAACTATTTTGTGAAGCGACCACAGTTAGTTACAAATTACAATTTTGGGTCTATGGACTGCAATAAAGCTCTCTCTGTGTGAATTATAATGATATCAATAATTTCTGTATTTCCTTTCCTTCTGAAATTACTGCTTACCTTCCCAACTACTCTCTATCTCTCTCTCTGTATGTGTACACACACACACGCCTGTAAATTGGGATAACATTTCATGCTTTTGATGAAGTGGATTGTAGTGTGTTAAAATGTGTTAAACTATAAGGTGCTATGAGACTCTTCCCTGTTTTTGCTGGAACAAACTTATTCAGTCCATCTCATCAACATATGTAGGTAATGGCCAAATTGCATTAAGAAATCTTAAACAATCGGCTTCTACTCCAAGGGAAGGTTCAATTTAAACATTTGATTTGCAACTAAACAGTCATATTTTTGCCATATTTATGAATGTTTCTTTTTTAAACAGTGTAAATGAGAGCACCAACCAAAGAGATTGCAGATGACCTAAATACACAGAGTTACCAGTTGTAGAAGTAGGTGAAAAAGTGTCAACAGGCAGATTTAATTAGGGCATTGTAAGGAGGTAATCAGGAGGAAAGATTAACTGTTGCATCTCGAGATTATCTAAAACTCATTTACAAAGAATCACAAAGGGTATTAAGCAAAGACAGTGATTTAATGAAAGCTAATCTAGAATTATCCAGCTTAATTGTTTGTAAAAACCTTCTGTCTAAGTTAAAAAATGTCAGTTGCTCTGTGGTTTACAGCTGTTGGAAGAAAGCAGCTATTTATACAATAGTAAAAATACAGCATTACTGATGCATATTAAAATATATTCTTCTTTTTTTTTACAAATTCAGAATCCATCTACAGTTGAGCCAACATTTGCAATATTGCAGCAGCATTATCTTAAATAAATAAAAGAACAAATAAGCAGGAACGGAAATTCTGCATAATCTTTGTCATAATCCAGATCTTTGGAAGGCCCAAATGTGATGGTGTTAGCATTAATCTTCAGTAATCTTGTGGCAGCACAATTAATCTTCTTTCTTCATTGCTTATTATAATAAGACTCAGGTTTAGTGCTGATCCTCCTGTTTTCTTTGGTGTTCCCTCCCCTTAAATGTCAACTGGTGTTTTAAAGTCGGAACCTTGCCTGTAGAACAATATCTTAACTTGTCTTTTTAACCTTGGTGAGACACCCTGGTCCTTAAAGAGTTTCCTAACCCTTCTCTGCCCCCTGCCTCCCCTGGCTGGGTGGGAGTCGCAAGAAAAACCAATTAAGCTGAACATCAAAGTGTCCCACCATTATCAGCAGAATTAAATCAAAAATAACATAGCCCAGTGGAAGACTGACTGCATCTTTTGAATATAGAGCAGTTGCTTGGCTGAAAGGCCCAATGTAATGAAATCAATGAGGTACTAATACGATCATTCCATCAGTGCAAGCATTTATACTTGCCAGATGGAACAACCTCCCTTCTCTTCCCCCTGCATCTTGTTCTGGAGGTTTTCCCAACCCCCCCCCCCCCGAGCCAATTTGGGGAGCTGAGTTGGGCATGTGGGAGAGATGAGAGGGAAGTCCCATTGAGCTAGTGGGAGTCCTTCTGCTAGCATGCTAGGTTAATTGAATCCAACCCTATGAATCCCTTTGGATCTAACCAGTGCTTTGAACGAACTAGTTTAGTTTAACAAAGTTCACTAAATTAGATTTTAAAATTCTGAATTGTACTATGAAACTAGTCCCATACTCAGTGAATCAAATGTTAATTAAGTTTATTTGAGGACAGAACTTCAAATGATTTCTAGTTTATTTTCAAGTTCATCGCCTCAGTCTGGCTTGTAGCATTGTGGATGCTGATTTTATAGATAATAGATGATGATAGATAGATAGATAGATAGATAGATAGATGATAGTGATAGATAGATAGACAGACAGATAGATAGATAGATGTTAGATATAAAAATTGGATGAACATGAATTGAAAGGTGAGCTGAACATGAACCAAACTTGTTTGTTTTGTAAAGGGATGGACATGAATTAGTTCCTTTTGGGGTGTGTTGAATTAGTTTCTTCTTATTATGTTGACATATAATAACTCTGGGGTGTTTGAGGTATTGTTGTTGGCTTCTGTCTGAAGACACAATGGAGTGTGCCTTTGGGGGTGAAATCAAATTGCTAGAGAATTACAATGCTTGCTGTGGTTGCAGAGACATGCAAGTTTTAGCTGCTGCCTCCTGTGTTGTTTTTACTGCACAAGCCTGGGCAGTGTGTAAAGAGATGCTGCCCAGACAACAAGACTCCCCTCTTGGCCTCACTGAGGTGGTCCAAAGGAAAGCAGAGAAATATGTCTGACACCAGCTTGGCTGTAGGAATTGCTGGAAGGAGGCATGCAAGGCGCCATCTAACCGTCTTAGGGACTCCACTTTGAGCTATGCTGACTGATTAAATGGGACATGGTCATGTGTGGATGAAGAATACTTATTTGTCTCGTTTATGAGGCCATGTGGGAGGACCCTCCATGTTGCACATTATTTTGGATGCAATGGACACATAACTGCAGCAGCCACATGGGGCACCTAACTGGGATAATACTGGTTAGGTAAAGGTAAAGGTACCCCTGCCCGTACGGGCCAGTCGTGTCCGACTCTAGGGTTGTGCGCCCATCTCACTTAAGAGGCTGGGGGCCAGCGCTCTCCGGAGACACTTCCGGGTCACGTGGCCAGCATGACAAAGCTGCATCTGGCGAGCCAGCGCAGCACACGGAAACGCTGTTTACCTTCCCGCCAGTAAGCGGTCCCTATTTATCTACTTGCACCCGGGGGTGCTTTCGAACTGCTAGGTTGGGACCGAGCAACGGGAGCGCACCCCGCCGCGGGGATTCGAATCGCCGACCTTTCGATCGGCAAGTCCTAGGCGCTGAGGCTTTAACCCACAGCGCCACCCGCGTCCCAATACTGGTTAGACCCTGTGGTCTAACCATGTTTGAAACAGGAAATATGCTGCAGTTATGGGGAATATGCAGTTGATTTCAGTGGAACTTATTTTCAGCCTGTGCACCAATTCTGAACACCCATAGTGATGCCACACCTTTAGGACATTGCAGTCTTTCACTTTCCGATACTGAACAGTCAACCTCTGCACTGCCCAGTGTGTTTTGCAATGTGAGTAAACTGGTCTATTTTTGTGAGAGTATTATTGGCCAATGGATCTGTCAATTGCTACTGACTGACTGGTTTCCTTTTTTGGTCTGAGAAGATGATAATGCTGTTGCTACTTAAATCAATAGCCCTACAGTGGGAATTAATGATTTATTTCCACTTTGACACATTTATTTGCACAGCGTGGAAAATAACATTTATTTGTAGCTGAAAAGTCCCACTGGGGGTTCTACATGTATACTTTAGTGCGATATTTTTATTGCCATTTCTTTTACCTGAAGCCAGTGAGAAGAAAGATGGCTTAATATACTGAAATGAGAGAGATATAAAGAGAAAAGATCAAAGGGAATTTAAAAGGACACAATTTGGGGTTACCCTCAGAGCACATGGAAGCAGTGGGGAGCTGAGAAAGAAATGAGCCTGTCCTTGAGGAAAAACCAAAGAGCAAAATTAAAACTCAACCAGTATAAGCCTTAGAGTTTCCAAAGAAAATACAAAAGAAACGATAAGAAACCCTTAAGCTTACCATAGCACTTGAGAATTATTTTTCCTCAGGTTAAAGAAACTTAAGAAAAATGTTGAAGAATAGAAATGTCTAGGCTTGGGACTGGAAGTGGTAATAATGGCAGTTACTCTATTATATATATAGAAGGAAATATTGTTTACATAAGAGTATATGAAGAGCTCTGCTGGATCAGGCGAAACACCCATCTAGTCCAAAATGCCTACAGGAAGCCTACAAACAGGACCTGAATGAAACAGTATTCTCCGCAACTGGTATAGAAAAGCATACTGCCTCTGGGAATGCAGTCACCTGGTTAGTAGCCATCAATAGCCTTAGTCTCTAAGAATTTGTCTAATCTCCTTTTAAAAGTTTCAAAGTCCGTGTGCCATGCACTCCTATGTAGTTCATTTCATAATCATGTTTTATTTAAAGTTTTCAACATAATATACAATAAAAGATAGACTAGTCTAAGAGAGAAAGATAGGGAAGAAGCCAAAAAAGAAGAGAAGAAAAAGAAAGGGGATGGGGAGAGAATAATAATATCAAGCTCTTTATCACAGTTATACTTTAACCACACACAGAAGAATGAATCCTCCCAGCTCTCATCTGGGAGCTTCCCCCTCTTCCCTTGGCCTCTCATCCTGAGGGGTCTTCTCTAACCTGCCTCTCATGCAGGGTCCTCCATCTCCTGCCCATCACCTTCCTGCATGTATCTTCATTTATCCAAAATACAAAACTTCAAAAACCAAAATGTACAAAGAAATAAAATTGACTGAAGACTAACAAGAATTAAAAGGCATAGAGAAAACAAGCCAAGGAAAGAGGTAAAGGGGGGGGGGGAAGAATCTTCCACTTCTCTGTCTGCCAATTATGTATATAACAATTATTCAAAATAATGAAATTTTGCAATCCAGGATAACGTCTAGCTGTAATACCCAGCTTTTTCTCATTTTGCTAGATGACATTTTTCAATCTTTAATCCCAGGCCTCTTGGGCTGTAGTTTCTCTCCCCCCCCCCCCCAATGTACATCCCACTGAATTTAGCCAGGCTTTACTCTCAGGTCAGTGGTTGTAAAAAATGTGGTCTAAATCTGTTTGGAAGACATGGTACAATTGTTACACAAGAGGAGTTGTGTTGTTTCAAGTTATTGCCCTTCATCCCAAAGTATGAAACACAGCAATGAAAACACACTATTAAAAGCAGTTTAAGTAAGTTGGCCCAATGTTCTAAGAATGTAGAGGAGGAATTCTGTGTGTGTGCATGCATAGGAACTGTACGAAGACTTCAGAAAGAAAGAAAAATGTGTACTGTCATCTCTCAGATCGAAAACTTTGATGCTACTAGTGTAGCTATCTTTCTCCCTTCCTCCTCTGCAATAAAATTGACATTCTGCAAACCTCTCATTTTTCCTTCAGGCCAGCTGATATGTTTACTACTAAAGTGCTGAGTAAATAACTCCAAAACTGGATTCACAAGTGAGAAAGTAGGCAGGTATTTGATAGGAATTGTTCCGCCTCTCTGTCTGCTATGATAAATGAACCACTGCTAACGGCAACCCACTGGAAACGCATCATTGTCTATAAGGTTTACCAATTAGGAGCAAGGTTTTGATTTAGTGGGAAGCAAGTGATACTAAAAGGTCTGCAGAGGCAATAAAAGCTTTTTCTATGTTTGCCCAAGGTGAAAATCCAATGCTTCTTGAATAGCGTTAAGTGTGTGTGTTTGTGTGGGGGTGGGTGGGGGGTAGAATCCACTCTCCTATAGTTAATAAAGGCCTTTTATGGTGTATTGTGTTGTTGATTTGTTGTTGACTGGTTCATTTATCACAATGAAGCTGCTATTGCACAGAATACCAATCAAAAGCCTGGCTGCTTTAATGCGGGTGAGGAATATTGCTTCACATTTATCACAAATGCAATTAGTGCTAATAAAACTAATAAAGATTACAAACAGAAATAATGAGCAGACTTCTTTCATTACATTAGTATCTGTCAATAATTTGCTTTTGTGAGAATAAGAAATGTGACCTGCATAATTTCACAATCCTTTTGCAATACCCTCCTGCATTGGTGTAACCTGCAAATTTTGTCCGCATGGGACCATTTCCTTAGGTAGGCCCAGGTTGCTGATCGCAAATAGTGAATGAAAATAGCATCTGATGCTTCAAACCAGCTACTTCTTTCTAGATAGAACAGGCATGAGGAATCTGTAAAGTCTCCAAATGTTGCTGTTCTCCAGCTCTCACCATCCCAGACCAATGACCATGATGGATGGGGGTGATGGGAGTTGGACCTCACCACCATCTGCAGGGCCACAGGTTTCCCCATCCCCTAAGCCAGATTCTTTCCTTTCAGCAAAATACTTCATTCTTTCAAATAGACTCATTTATAGCCAACACTTGTGGCTTGATAATTATTTGGTTCTTCGGCTTCAGGCATGACAATTTTCCAGGTGGTGATCTCCTCTCTTTGTACTTGTTGAAGTAACCAGCCTTGACTTTTATCCAGGAAGGTCCCACTTTTGCAGTGGTAAATATAGGCTTAAACATAAGTTCAAGAAATAACTTTATATGTTCAGACGGTTTATAAATTGCCTTATAAAGTTCTCATATTAACTTCTTCCTTTGTTTATTTAGAACATAGACTGTGCATGGGATGAAGGGTTGAGGTATAAACTACAGAAATAATTAAAACTAAGGCAAGGTCAGCTATTTGCAGAGTAAATTAATGTAGTACGTGGAGAAGGCAATTCAGCAGCGTGTAACGGGGTGGAGATGGAGCTGTTGCACATTCTGGGTACTATTAATAAATTGCAGTTCCTTTTCAGGCATGCACATTAGGATTAAAGAAACACATGGGAGGGGGTTGTCTGAAGCAACCCTCTATTCATAGAGTGGCTGGTGAAATCCAGCAAGATGGGTTGGGTATAAATATTAAAATTCTTATTACAGTCATACGTTGGTTGACAAATACCTTGTGACTTGAACGTTTTGGCTTCCGAACGTCGCAAACCTGGAAGTGAGTGTTCTGGTTTGGGAATGTTCTTTGGAACCCGAACGTCAGACTTGACTTCCATGGCTTCTGATTGGCTGCAGGAGCTTTCTGCAGCCAATTGGAAGCTGCCCCTTGGTTTCCTAACATTTTGGAAGTTGAAGGGGCTTCTGGAACAGATTGCGTTCAACTTCCGAGGTATAACTGTATTATTATTATTATTATTATTATTAACCCCTTGGAGGGTTTTTTAAACCTCTTTGAGGTTTTTAACAATCAAGCAGTATATAAATTTTATGAAATAAATAAATAGAAGCTCCCCACACATTTCTGAACCCTAATTTTTCAGAGTTCTAATACATACTGGGAGCCACAAAACATACCAGAGGCTCCCCTCATCAGACAGTATCCTCCACATCCCACAAGTTGAAGGTGACAAGACTAGCAAGGCAGAACAGAGCTGGCTTGCTCATCCAACCGGGACCCTGTTAACTCTAGTGTGCACACCTGTGGAGGGCTAAGTAGACAAGCTTGCATGAAATGTTGGAGGTTATACTATGCAATACATGGCACTGCTTAGAAGTTGTGAATGCCTGGATTTGAAACCAGTAGAACTGAACATAAGAAACGGATAATGTCAGCAAATTTCAAAGAAGCAGGGAAGATGCCCATCCCTGTGCCAAGATCCTGCGGGAAAGGACTTAATTCCATCCAGGTTGTCCTTTATTTTTCTTGCTTTGACTAAGAAACCTGCACAGATTGAAAAATAAGATCTTGGGTGGCCATATGAACCCTAAATACTTTGAGTCCCATGGGATTTTCTAAGTTGATGTTAGAGGCACTGGATGTTGATGGTATAAATGAAATAATTTCACCACATTGAGGAAGACAGGCTAAGTATATTTTCTAGTATATTCCTATGAGGCTTTTAACAGTCTCAAGAGACTATCTTTCCATTTCTCTAGTCCTATGAGTAAGCCATGTTGCCTTCAGAATCTCTTCTTGCTCCTTTTTGACAGTAACCTTTCAATTGTTTGCCTCTAGAGTGACCCAGAATGGTCAATGTCACAGGGAAGAAAAAAGAAAAAGAAAACTGAACTTCATGCTGGCTTGCAGCCTTCATTAATAAAGGAATGGTCCTCTTTTTATTTTGTGCTATTAAAGCTAGTGTTAATCTTTATCAACCATCCAGCTTCCTGAGGAAATCAGATTTAACTCACTCATTGCTATTTACTTTGTCTATTTCAGGGGGAGATTAATGGGTATGACATTTATCCTGATCGTTAAACTCTTTAATGAGCTTTACGTCTGAACACTCCAGCTGGAACTGGCATTCTGTAAGAGGACTCTGTTGACAGGATTTCTCCCCACCAATTCCTCTCACCACTGATATCATTTGAAGCACTGAATGAAGTTGAAACACCCAAATCCCCACCTGCTGAGAGCTTTAAGATGTTATTTTGGAGTTCATTGGTAATGCTAATGTTCTGTCTTAAATTAAAGTTGAATTGTTTTGAAGCAATCCAGGAAGCTGTTGCTGGACCACTTTCAAAGCTTATAAAGTGACTGAAGTCAGCCAGCCAGGATATTAATATTTGAAGGCAAACAGACTTTGCTAACCCAACAAAGGCACAAGTTGTGTCACACAAACAAGGCAGCGAAATGGCAGAAACTGGCTGAAGTCAGTTTCCTTCAGGGGAGTTTGACATGTATACAGATGTGCTGACATGAAGCCACTTTGCTGTCCAATGGAAAGCCTCAAGACATTCAATTTTATTGAAATTAGTAAAGCTCTCTCTGCAGTCTCATTAATTTAGGAATGGGCAAGAGTGACTTAGATAATCTGCTTCAAAACTGACTTTGAGGATGACCACATGGAGAGGCTTATCTTCTAAATAAAACTATTACAACTGCAAATATTTCAAAGAAGTATGACAGACAATTGCCTATTGCAATAGTTTCCCTAGCAGTGCAAGCCTCTACTCCCATTAAGTTAAGTGAGGTTACTCCTAAGAAACTGGAGTATAGGCTTGCCATATCCAGAAACTAGAAAAATGCATGACCACCAAAGCTAGAGGGCTGTAGGATGCAAAGAAAAAATGACTTCTATTTTGGTATTTGACTCTATTGCAAATTTCTGTATTATACCAGTCCTCAATGTGTATACTTTACATATTCCCCCAAATTTCAGCCTTGAAGGAATAAATCTCATCCAAAACTATGGTGGAGGGCCTGAATCCATACTGCATATCATGGGAAGAACAGCATCATCCATACTTCATGGATCATGGAGGTGTGGCAAGTGAACAGATGCTGGACAAAATCATCAAAAACATATGAGATCTTGAGGCAAATTAGTGGGGTGAATGAACTAAAGAACTGATGAAGAAGTACAGGCGTTGTTGGAGATGGGTGATCAGAAGAAAGAACATTTCTTCTCATGCTTGTCAAGTAAGGGAAACGGAAATGCAATCATGATTTTGAGTGCCAACCCTATTTTTTTGCATACTAAGTGGAACCAAACTCCTGCAGGATCTCAAGAACATCCAACAACTAAATTAGTTCTGTCGTTTCAGGAAATGCTTACCTTTGTTTCCATTCCATTGGACAGCCCATCATCCTCACCTATCAACATCACTTTCAAGTGGCAATTGGCATGTTTGGGACAGCTGGCATTTGCCTTGGCAGAGAGGCATGTAAGTGTCTCAGACTTCTAAACATGCCCACAATTTAGATGTTTGTTTTTCCAAACTCAGACAGGTCAAAGCGGGAGGGAATGTGACTTAGATATATTCTGAGTAGAGATGTGTGAAGTCTCTCCTTTTATTTCCTTTTTTATATGTAATTTTTATTAATTTTCCATTTAGTAATATGCAATCACATTATTATTTACCTCTCTGGCTCTTTAGAGCCCATCGATTTCTTTCCCTCCTGCCTCATGGCTTTCAAAATTAACCTTTATATCATTGCATTTGTGCTTTTTCCTATTCTAGTTACATTCCTTACAAAATACCTTAAAATTTAAATAAATATAGAAAGGGAGAAAATTTCTCATTACAAGTCTTCAGACAACCCTGCTAGTGATGTTAATTGCTTACAGTAATCTTTCAAATATCGTATAAATTTATTCCAGTCCTTTTGGAATACTTGATCATTCTGGTTCCGGATTTTTCCTGTCAGGTTCACCAATTCCTCAAAGTCCATCATTTTCATCTGCCACTCTTCTTTCGTTGGTACTTCTTGTTGTTTCCATTTTTGGACTAAAAGAATTCTTGCTGCTGTTGTTGCATACATAAAATACTGGAGGTGAGAGGAAATACGGAAATAAAAGGATAGATGTATGCCTCTCCTTTTATTTCCCTATTTCCTTTCACCTCCATTATTTTTGCATTGCATTTTCAGACCACTGATCCCACAGGAGGTGATGTCAGCAATGCTGATCCATAACACAGAAACATCACAGCATGCATATATCATGTTGTGCATTCAACAACACAGCTAAGCAGCAGAGAGCAGATGTGTGCTAATGCATAACTGCATCCGTCAAACTGATAATGAATGCATGGATCCACATCTGCCCTATTTGGACACAACAGTCGTACGCCACTCTAATCTTGGAGCGGTGTGAGATTCCGGGGGTTCCAGACGTTTATTGAGGGTCTGTGTCTCCTTATGGAAATGAGGTACAGCAGAGATTATGATGTCTCTGCAGAGATTGTGAGGTTTATTTACTCATATATTCAACCTGAGCCTGCAATGGAGGAATTCACAGCATTAACACCCCAAAAGGGTCTTGTTTCTCCCATAGTCACAGCCTTGGATTCAAACAGAGATCTTGCTTTTCCAGCTTGCCACTTTTGTGTCCAGCTTCTAGCTCACCTGACTCCTAGCTCTGAACTCTGGTTTTATTCTTTCTCACTATGAGCTGAGAGGGGACGCGGGTGGCGCTGTGGGTAAAACCTCAGCGCCTAGGACTTGCCGATCGCATGGTCGGCGGTTCGAATCCCTGCGGCGGGGTGCGCTCCCGTCGTCCGGTCCCAGCGCCTGCCAACCTAGCAGTCCGAAAGCACCCCTGGGTGCAAGTAGATAAATAGGGACCGCTTACCAGCGGGAAGGTAAACGGCATTCCGTGTGCTGTGCTGGCTCGCCAGATGCAGCTTGTCACGCTGGCCACGTGACCCGGAAGTGTCTGCGGACAGCGGTGGCTCCTGGCCTATAGAGTGAGATGAGCGCACAACCCTAGAGTCTGGCAAGACTGGCCCAAATGGGCAGGGGTACCTTTACCTTTATGAGCTGAGAGAGCGTCCACATCCATTTGCGTCTCCCACAGAGCCCCTTTCTTTGATTAGCTTTTAACACTTGCTGGATCCAGGGGTTAGAAGTCTGGCAACTAGCTTAACACCTCATGCCTTGATTAAATTCTAACACTTGCAGTATCCAGGAATTATAGACATCTGACACCCACAAACTCATAACAAAAAAAGAAACTAGAAGCACACAAAAACTGATATTATGGTGATGCCCCTTATGCAGAGTACTCAGTTGGTAGAGCATGGGATGCTTAATCTGTGTGTCTGAGCCCTATGTTGGGCAAAAGATTCCTTCACTGCAGGGGGTTGGACTAGATGACCCTCGTGGTCCCTTCCAACTCTACAATTCTGTGATTCTAAGATATTCTGATCCCCCATTCCCTTGTTTATTGAGGCAGAATCTTCCTGTTTGTTCTCATCAAAGCCCTGGGTATCATTCTCATATTTATTTGATCTCACCTTAAGAGAGCATAGATGAAAAATAAATAATAACTTGGAGCTGACTAACTGGTATGCCAGATTCTTACAGTCTTTTGGGATTCTCATTGAAAAGATAAATTTCTCGAAGCCACCTGGAAGGCCTTTTATATGGAGTTTTGCCATCTGTGGATTTCATATCTTTCTTCTGATGAAGGGGTGGGTGAAATCTACTGCATGAGCTTTCTCAGTGGCGAATAATCTCAGCTGGGTTTCCTTAAAGCAACCCAAGATGAAATATCAACTCAGATTGTTAAAATATGCTAAAACATCTGTCAAAAGCAGCTGATAATGTTCCTTCCATTTTGTTTCTATTATCTTTTCTATTAACAGGCAGTAAAACTGACAGACTGGATTTTTGTTGTTAGCCAACAAATGAATGCCTCTGACTGCAGAAAGTATTTATGAAGTATTTAGTGCTGATAAACGAGCCTTCACCATTCTCCATCATGTAATTGCATTGAGATGCAAGAGTTCTCCTTTCTTGCTTAGCTGGTTTGATCTTTTGCCATCAAAACTGAGGAAGGGAATGGTGGCTGACATGGGACAAAAACATGCAGAGAGCGCCAGACCAACCCGGGAGTGTGTGGTGAAGCCGCAGCACAGCAGGAAATGGTAGGGGTTTCAGTCGAAAGCATAATGATTTTTTATGTAATTAAAACAATCTGAATCAATAACTAAATAAAAAAAAGCAACTGGGGAAAAATGCAACTCTGGAAACAGTTAAGTATAAACTGATGGTTGGAAAAACAGGTTCTGTGTTTTTTTTTTACAGCAGTAATTCTTTAATTCTTTCAACTCAGATTCTCTGTTACAAAAACTATCCCAGGCCAGCCCTTATCTAAGATTTAGTGTGATTGTTTAATGGGGAAGGAAAAGTGGATTTTGATGTCTGGTATTGGTAAAAAGGTATTGGTTGCAAAAGAGGAGAGCCAGTGTGATGTTGGGGGTCAGAGCGATCTTCCCTAGCCTGGTGCCCCCCAGATGGTGTGGGACTCCAGCTCCCATCAGCCTCAGCCAGCATGGCCAGTGGCCAAGGATGATGGGAGCTGTAGTACCAACAACATCCAGAGGGCCCCAGATTGGTGAAGAAAGCATTGGAGGAGCATGCAGGTGCTGCTAGATGACAACTCTGATCAGCCCTAGCATGCATAGCCAATGATGATGAGCAGTGATGAGCAGTTCAGCAACATCTGAAGGCCCAAAGATGCCCCTAAATCTGAATTAAAGTGTTGGACCAGGGAGGCCCAGATTCAAGTCCTCACTCAGGCACAATGCTCACTGGGTGGAGTGGACTAGTCACTCTTTTGCAGTCTAACATACAGTATTTCACTGAGCTCATGTGGGAATAAAATAGGGCAGTGGTTGGTAAAGAACCAATACGGCCCAAAACGCTTGGAAGAAGGAGAGGAAACAAATGTAATAAATTGTTGCTATTGCTGTTGTTTGAAAGAAATACGATAGTTCTAAGGCTGCTTTTAGTCTCAGACGTAAGCTCTTCACCTAATATTAAAGCCAGTTTTCACTTCCTCTGCCTCACTGACGTTTAGGCATATATATAACTGAATGGGTAAACAAAAATGGCGAGGTGACATGTGGTGCTCTATTTTTTAACACAAGCATCTGTGCATGCATCGTGCTCATAAGAAATGTACAACTGTGGAAAAGTTTCACACACATATTTTGCTCCTACCCTTTTGGTTTCATCTCCCACTTTTAACTATAAATATTTTGATTTTTAAAAATTTATTTTAAAAATAGGCACACAAGGCAAAGTGAAATAATATTTTCCCCTCTTTTCCCGCTCCCTGTTCAGTCGCTGCCCACACTTTGTAATCTGTCCAATGAAGGAGATCCAGAAGCGCCCATCCACATTTATGATGTCTCCAAAAGTTGTATAGAAATAGAAAAGTGTAGTAGAAACTTTCATTTCAAGTACCAGGTGACATAACCCTTCTTAAAATGAGCTGTCAATTTAATGTAATTTTGAAAATTCAACTCTTTTCTCCCTGTCAAACGCAAGCCAATTGAAGGAAGCGCTGTAGCTTAGTGGCAGAGCATCTGATATGCACGCCAAAGATCCCAAATTCAAACAGCAGCATCTCTGGAGGGGACTGAGAGACCCTTTTCTGAAGCCCAGTCATTGTAGACAATACTGAACTAGTGTGATCAATGTTCAAACTCAATGTAAGGCAGCATTCTATCTTCCTATGTAGCAGTCATGCCTCATAGGAACTTTTGGCTCATATCAGCTCTGCCCCCCGGCTGATGTTCAGTTGCTGTTAATGCTGATAATGTTGCTGATAATGTTGCTAGAGTTCTTTTAAAAATGGTTTTGCTTGACCTTAGCTTTTAGGGTGCTTTTCTTAATGTGGCTAAAGTTTCTTATACTCTTTTTGTTTCCAAGGGATTGATTTGTAAAGGCCATTCCTTCTGCTTAGAAAGAATAAGAAAGTTACCCTTAGCTTTAAGGCAGGAGTGGTGAACCTTCAGCCTGCCAGCAATTCCTACCAGTCTCTGCCCACTCCTTGACCCCATTTCCTCTACTGCTCATCAGCTTCTCAGTAATCAGCTGTGGGAGATTGAGAGCTGCTTTCTTCCTCCATGGGCAGATTGAGGCATTTCTATGCCTTTGTTTGTCCCGTTCTCAACATGCAGCATGGGATCACAGCAATCTGCCCATGGAGGAACAGATTGGGAGTGAAGAAGCTGTGGCTTCCCGTTGTTGGACTCCCAACCGGCCCATTCAGCATCAAAGGTTTAGTACAGCAGTTTTTGTTTCTTACAGCAGTAATTCTTTAATTCTTTCAACTCAGATTCTCTGTTGTTGTTGTTGTTTACAAAAAGTATCCTAGATCAGACCTTATCTAAGCTCTAGTGTGATTGTTTCATGGATAAAGAAAAGCGGATTTTGATGTTTGGTATTGGTAGAAAGGTATTGATTGCAAAACAGGAGAACCAGTGTGATGTTGGGTGTCAGAGCAATCTTCCCTAGCCTGGTGCCCTGGCTGGAGTGGGCATCCAGCTCCCATCAGCCCTAGTCAGCATAGACAATAGTCAAGGATGATAGGAGGTCCCCCAGGTCCCCCATGCATGATTTAAAGTTTAAGAGAAGTAAGAATCTGCATTAGGACCACCATGGTGAAATACGTGCATTCCCTTGTGTTTATATCTATATTCTTTAGAATAATGGTTTTACCTTAATTATAGATATGTGCAAGTACAATCATAAGAGCCAGGAAAAGAACATTGTCCTGGACATTGCTGGGCATCTTTGGCATAACATCGAAACAACAACATAATAAAAAATAATGCAACAGTGTTCTGGAAAATGTGAATTAGTTTATCCCTATTTTACGTCGGGTAGATGAGATATTCCTTTGTAGAAGAAAACAGAGCTCCCTTTGGATTGTGTGGATTGTTGTTAGGAGGGGTGTACATGTATGATAGTCACCTTTTTCAAGTGTGTTGGCTGAACTAATGGACAAAGTTCCACTATCCTCCTACTCAGTGTATATTAGGCAGCTGTTTAGACATCAAGTAACACGTAGTGGTCTCCTTTCACTCAGGCTAAATTGCAGTGGCACTGAGCCAGGAGGAGTAAGGAAGAGAACTACCTGAGCTCTGGCCACCCTGCAGAGAAGCTGGAGGTCAAGTGGGTTCAGAACACAGCCTCAATAGGCTGTATGCAATGCATACAGTTGGTGTACAATGCTTGACCACAGAGACAATCACGCAGGCATGGACACAGCCTTGCCAGAGTTGCTTGGCTGTTTCCCTCACAGAGCTCTTTATCAATCACTTACTACAGGTGTTGCTGGAACAACCCAAGCTACCGTCCAGGTTGCCACTTGAAAGGTTGCATTATAGGGCATTTCATCACCCTAATTGCTAAACAACTCCATGCACATTGTGATTAATTCTCCATGACTATAGGGTCCCCAACGGTTGGGTCTTGGAATATCACTGCATAGAACAAGGGGAAAGAATTTAAAACAGAGAGAAAATGGTGATTGTTTTTTGAGCTATGAATTTTAGAAACATCCAGAACATGTTTTTCAATCAATCCCAATCTTACTGTTTTGAACTGCATTTTACTTTGAACACACAGGATTAAACAGAGAGGGGAAATGTAGAAAAGTGATTTGTTTTTCAGTATAACAAAATCCATGAGCCAAGTGTTTACAGATTTCTTTGAGCCTCCCAATGAGTTTGAATGTGTGTTGGAGGAATAAAGCACTTCTTTAAATCAGGATTTGACTATCTTATAAAATGCATTATGCACTTTTCTTTAGATGAGGATACTTTTTTAAAAAAAGAAAAATGGTTAAGTGTTCTGAGTTCACTTTGACTTCAGAATGAGTCACATTTATCCTGTGCAATTAATGCAAATTTAATGGATCGATCAACTAAATCTAATCAATTAAGATTTATTAACCCTACTACATACATACAACTCAATACATGTAGCCTGTTCAGAGCTGCCACTGAATGGGGGATGATAGACACAATCCGGATTCCCTGATCACCACAGCCCTTTTCAGACATGCAAAAGTAGGACTGTACAGAGTGTGTGTGTGCATACAAATTTAATACATAATAATAAATAAATAATGCAACTGCAGATAGTTACATGGTCCTATACATATGTCCTGTTCAATGGGATGTGGGGTAAGTTGCAAAATTGGCAGTCCTACATCCAGTGCAAGAAAAGGGCTTATTTAGGTGTTTGCCAGGTGAATAGATCTATAGCAGGCTTCTTCAACCTCGGCCCTCCAGATGTTTTGAGACTATGATTCCCACCATCCCTGACCACTGGTCCTGCTAGCTAGGGATCATGGGAGTTATGGGCCAAGGTTGAGGAAGCCTGATCTACAGTATCCAAGGCAGACACCCCAACCATGAAAACTTGGATTAGCAAACCAGTGACCCTCCAAATATTGCTGGACTTCATCTCCCATCTCCCCTGACCATTAGCCATGCTTCATGAGATTTATGGGAGTTCAAGAACAACTGGGAGGGGCACAGATCCCCCTTTTCTGACCTGGGTGAAGACACTTGTATATACGGTTCTACTGACATATATCCAGGACTACAAAGGGGAAAAGAATGGGGAAAAGGAAGCACAGTGAACATAACACTTCCATCATGTCTGCCAGCCCATGTTCAGCCTGTACAATGGAGGGCAATAAGGAATATGGTTTAAAGGAGCGTTAAGAAGTAGTGATGGCTACCAACTTGGATGGCTTTAAAAGAGGGTGAGGCAAATTCATGGAGGGCAAGGCTGTGTTCTACCTCCAGGCAGCATTCCCCTGAATGCCAGCTGCTGCCAATCTCAAGTGGGAAGAATTCTGATGTTCTCTGGTCCTGCTCGTGGGTCTCCCATAGGCATCTGATTGGCCACTTTGGGGACAGGATGGTGGACTGGCCAAACCCAACAGACTCTTCTTACGTTCTTATCGGTATACAGTGACACTGATGAAATAGTATTTTCAAGGCAGATGAGGCATTGAACTGGCAGGGTTTTGGACATTCGATTTTGATTTGTAGATATTATATGCCCTGTGCTTTTTTTTTTTTTACTGTCCTGTTTTCTTCTTATGAGTAGTGGAATTCTAAGTAGGAAGGGTTGGTTGTGGGATTGTTCGTTCTAAATTATAGTCGCATGGACATTCAAATCGCTGGACATAGCAACACATTTACAATGTGCAATACAACTTTCAGGTTTAAGGCAGTTTAGTTTTTCATTTGAAAAAAAATCAGATGTTGGTTTGACAAGGGAAAAGTCGCAAGTGTTTCTTGGCGAAGAGGGGTAGAGAACTCATTTTCTGTAAGTACAGTTCAGTATGGGCTTTTTGGAACAGAGTATTTGTTTGCGGTTTGCTTACTGCAACATCTTAATAGCCTTAATATTGAAATCAGGGAGCATAAGGGTCTGGAATTAGCCATTTACATTCTGAGTGGTTTCTACCACAGTCGCTGGAATTAAATTATTTATGCAAAGGAAGACTGCTTTTCTCTTCTTTTTAGTGCACTGACTGGCTATTCAGTGGAAGTGGGGGAAAGTAGGGGATCTTTTTCCCTTTCAAAACTGAGCCTCCTTTTCAAGGTTGCATTGGAAAAAAATGTCAATAAAAACATAATGAGGATGAAGAGAAATCTCTGTGTATTGCACCTCCCATTGACTTCTGAAAGACTATCTGCGTTGTGTAACAATGGAAGATTCCGCTAGCAGGATACGTTTCACCTTTAGTGAAGCCATTAACACTTCCTGTCGTCTTATAGTGCTGCTTCCCTCAAGGGGCTAAACCGGGCTTAGGGCACAGTGCTTTCCTGGTAATGGAAATCTGCTTCTAAACGGAAGCAAAGTTCAGATAAAAGAAAAAAATCCCTTGTAGCGAATCCATCTGTTTACAATAGAAATAAAAGTGAAAACCACAAAAGAAGAACGAAGAAGTAGTAAATGAATGGATTCTAGTCTCATTAAGAGAAAAAAAACCAGAAGCACAAAGGCTGTATTCCATTACAAATGTCATGAGTCATCGAAAAAAAAACCCGTTCTTAACGGATAATGATGACTGTGAAAATAGGAGTTTCTCTATTATATATTTCATGTCTTCTGTTCCACCCATGAAAGAAGATAAAATGGCATTGCTGGGTATCCATTCTGATAACAACACAGAATTATTTTAATTGCACTGCTCTTTGGTTGTTTCCCTCTCAGTGCAAACAACGGTGTGTGTTTTGGATTGATGTTGGAGTGGGGGGAAAGAGTTAAAGTTCCTATCACACTGGACCACACCATGATCCCAGTCCAGATTGGGCTCCCCCATAACTGCTCTTTTAAAACATCTATCACCCAGTTGTTAATTATGGAAATAAACAGTACATCTGCACTCACATTTACTGCCAAGTTTAGCAATGGATTATTAAATAATTACTGCCACTTATGAGCAGGTGCCACCATTATGTTTCTGTAATATACAGCTGTCAGAGCATA
This sequence comes from Podarcis pityusensis, assembly GCF_964106645.2. Classification (NCBI taxonomy): domain Eukaryota; kingdom Metazoa; phylum Chordata; class Lepidosauria; order Squamata; family Lacertidae; genus Podarcis; species Podarcis pityusensis. The sequence continues at coordinate 40,983,947 of NC_138035.1, read as the reverse complement.
TGCAGATAGACTTTACAGTGAGAATACTTTTCTCCCCTACATTTCTCTTAAAAGGTGAACTTTTTCTCACTGTTTAATAAGCTGCATATAGAGCTAAGAGAACTGCAAGCATCTGGCTGGGAACAGGCTTTAGGGTTTACACTAGCCTTCCCAAACCTGGCGCCCTCCAGATGTTTGGACTATAATTCCCATCAGTCCCAGCCATTGGGGGGGATGTCGGGGTACACATACCCCTAAACATTTTGTGAATCTGGCCTCATTGAGGGGCAGTATTTAAATATGAGTAGGAAAATGAGAGTATCCCTAAACATTAAAAAAATGGACTGGTCCCAGCTAGCATAGAGCTCTAGTCCAAAACATCTGGAGAGCACCAGGTTCAGGAACAAACAATGGCTTACACAACCTGGTGCAAAAATCCCAACTGAATCAATGGGTGGATATGTAAATTGGAGAGGGGTCCTAGCTCAGAACATCTGCTTTGCATGCAAAAGGTCCTAGGTACAATTCCTACCATCTCCTAGTAGGACTGGGAGAGGTTCTTTACTTAATTGCTGGAAAATTACCAGTCAGTGTGGATAATATGGATCTAGATGGACCAATAGCTCGACTTGGGACTTAGCTACATTAGTCAAGAAACAGCGTTTTGAATGCGTTATAAACATGCAACACTAGATGGTGCTGGGGGGGGTGAATTCTAAGTGATTTTCCATAGTGTTTTTCCCCTTTTGTTTTCCCCCCGTGTATAGATCTACCCTGGGTGTAAGTTAACTTCCTTTGGTCCTATGACATGATCATTGCACTATACATGCTACCATACATCAGGATTATACAGATGACCAAGCAATCCATGTAAGAGAGGTTTACCCAGGACAGCTTGATCATTGACTCATTGTGCAGATAAAATGCGGTTATGCAGAAACGAGTGGGTTTTGTGCTAAGGATTTAACTAGAATTGCCATTAATTTCCCCGCCCCCATGGTTTTTCACAGCAATGGATTATAAACCTCTCACACTGGTAAGAAATTGCCAAGACAATTAGTCTTATTGCCTTCAAGATGTGGGTGACAACTGTCCATTCATTCTGTGATTACAAAATGTGCAAGGATATATTGGTTGAGGAGGCATTCATTGCTTCTGTTTCTGCTAATCATGATGGCAACCTGAAGTATTCAGAAATGATTTCAAACTGATTATTTGTTAATATTTTCACCCGTAAAAATGTAGCGGAGGAAATCTCTGTGTTTGGGATTACAGCTCTCTTCAGTTATGAAAATAAAGAGGATAGAAAGAAAAATAAAGATTAACCTTTGCATGGGTTAATGCCTTCATAAAGCTTTGCATTTTCATTCTAATGTTCATTCAGCTCATTTGACCGCAGAATGCTCATTCAGCTATGTTTTCCTTTACCTAACCTACTGTTACATCACGGGCAGAGAAACACTTTCGTCCTGAACAACAAAGAGTGCTTTTGAACTAGTGATACAGATAAACCCTCCTGCAAGACTCAGATAAATATATTACAAATTTGCAGCTTATACAATTTGAAACGCACATACATAGGTCATTGCTGCTTCTCGTTATGGAAGCCATTAGATCTATCCTATTTTACTCATGCAGTAAAATATATCTTCAGCTTTCAGATAAATAAATTTAAGCTACCTGCCTTGCTCAATTTATGTTCTGTTTCAGTATCAAATGGTGTGTAGTGATACCTTTTATCACCAGCAAGGTCTTAATAATGGCCTTTGGTATTAAATACATAAGACTGAATAGCCAAGAATGCTTTATTTAATTTGGCCATATTTAAAACATCACTTTAGTGTTTGCTACAGTACTAGAAAAACTCTACAGGAACACAGGAAGTACCAAATGAAAACTTTTGCCCTACCTCAAAATTTTCTGTTGTTCCAGGTGGAAATTTGGTAGCCAAATTTTACTCGGGAATTGCTTTTCCTCTGCCAGAAGAATAACCAATGTGATACCTTCCATATAATAATGTGACAGCTAGCCTTAGAATTAGTCTTGGGCAACCAGGAAATTGCAGGTTTCCATACCCTTTCAAACTGGCCTGGTTTGAAAAGACAGAAATCATGGTAGCACAATATGTGTTTGGTTCTTTCTGAGAAGCTTGAATTTTCTTGTTCAAGTCTGAAATAGGTCCAGTGGACCTCTGAAAAGATCTGTTTTCAAGAAGGAGCAGATCTCAGTAATAAGCACCTACACAACCCCTAGAGTTTGGAAAGACCCATGTCTCAAACCCTAGAAAGCAACAGCAAGTCAGTGTAGATCAGGGATATAGATACTATGACGTCAGTATGGACTCCCTCAGCTCCAGCCTGCATTGCCAATGCTCAGGGTTGGTAGGAGTTGAAGTGCAACAACAGCTGGAGGACCACAGTCTCACCAGCCCTCATGAAGATGACACTGAAGTAGATGGACCAATGATCTGATTCAGTATAGGGTGTCTTTCAACAACTGATTCCACACACAGAGAGACACATTTCTATGCAATGAATGAAAACAAAGCAAGGGGGAAATACTCTATCATACTCAGAAGAATGGATGCTTCTACCATAAGCTGCATTGGGAATGCTAGGAATTACAACAAAGCTTTGAATTCTGACTGTGGCAAGAGAGAAGCTGTACAAATTGAGCAATTACTTGATAACATCAGCGGAGCCAGGAGTTGCAAAAAGCACATCACGAAAGATAAAGCTCAATCTTATCATTTTGCTATGAGGCCCCTTTGATATTTTCTGCTGCTGGAGAAGCTTTGTCTCCCCACAGCCCCCTTCTTCAAAAAGCACTTAGTATGTCAGTAAAATGTTTGGACAATGAGCTGCCAGAAAGTGGAGTGCTGCACACACTTATTTATATACCGTGCTGATTAGTATGCTTTGAACACGGTTTGCCACTGCTGGATTTTATTGCAGAGCTGTTGACAGAACATGTTGCCCTGATCAGATAGTGGGAAGAACTCTAATGGGACACACACACACACACACACAAATGGGAGATTATATATTTTCTCCCAAAAGGAATAACCTATTTCAAAACTGCTCTATTTAAAGGATCATGAACCACCAATTGCTTTACAATGTCTTTTATTTGACAAGAATTAGAAATTAGAGTGGCACAGAATTTTCATGAACCAAGTTTAGATTGTCTTGGTGAATGCTGTCATTTGAAGTGGAGGCATATTCATTAAAAAACTATCCTTCAGCCTTCCCTTCTTTTGCACATTTATTGCATCTGTGTGAGGCCATCACTTATTCAATCTACTGCTGGTTGAACAGTGAGAGAGAATGAGCAGCCAATGGATAGTCCCTTGCATGGGATACAAGCCCTAGTGTGTATCTCATTGAAAAGAAGGAACAATATCTGCATTTAGAGGCACTTTGGGATACTTGCAGTGGCCATTGTGAATCCTGATGTGAGAGCGCATCATTCAGGCTGCTTCAACAATGAGAAACTACCTGCCCTTCTTCCCCCAAAATGCCGCCTGTGAACAGTTTTGCATCCTTTCTTACAGTGCCTTGAACAATTTCCCTCAAAGAGGAACATGCTTTAACGGAAAAAGCTCACAAAATGTGCTCTGCATTTGGTATTAGCCCTAGCTTTCATTTATTTTGACAATTTATGTTTCCCCTCTTAATCAGAAGCTCTCAAGTCACACAACAAGGGAACATTGAAATGTTTTGTGCCATATTTTGTGCTAGCTGCAGTTTCCTAGCCCTGCATAGAGTAGGAAATTATCAAGAGTATCAAAACAGTTAAATGCCTAACCGCTGCCAGGCTATCCCTGCCCAACAATGGTCTTGGCTAGAGAACCAGCCAGAGGTGGGAAAAGGCACTCTGTACCACTTCCAGAAACCAATTATAAGGTGGAATCAAGGAGCATTTCCATATTATATACCTGCCCGAGCTTATCAGGATCCAGTTTTAATTTTTTAGCCCTAGTCCATTGCAGCAGACAGAAACTAGTCCAGAACCTACATAGCCTGACCTGACCCTATTATTATTATTATTATTATTATTATTATTATTATTATTTGTATACCACCCTTCATTTGAAGATTCCAGGACAGTTGATAACAGAAAAATACAAAATGAGAATACACAATAAAGCAATAACAAACCAATTACTTTCCTCCCACAAACACATTTAAAAAGCCATAGAATGTTAATCAGTCAAACTCCTGGTTAAAGAGAATGTTTTTGCTTGGTGCCTAAAGATATGTAATGCTGATGCCAGGTAAACTTCCCTGGGAAGAACATTCTGCAAATGGGGAGCCACTGCAGCAAAGGCCCATTCTCGTGTGGTCACCCTCTGGCACTCTTGTGGAGGAGGCCCACAAAGAAGGGCCTCAGATGATGATCACAGGATCTGGGTCAGTTCTTATGGGGAGAGGTGGTCCTTGAGGTATTGCAGTCCTGAGCCATTTGGGGTTTTATAGGTCAACACCAGCACTTTGAATGGGGCCCAGAAACTAATTGGCAGTCAGTGCAGTTGGGCCAGGATTGGTGCAATATGCTCAAACTGCCTTGTCCCAGTCAGCAACCTGACCACCAAATTCTGAAAGAGCAGAGTTTTCTGCATTGTCTTCAGAGGCAACCCTATGTATAATGCATTGCAGTAATCTAACCGCTCATCTCGCTTTATTGGCTGAGGGAGCCGGCGTACAGCTTCCGGGTCATGTGGCCAGCATGACTAAGCTGCTTCTGGCGAACCAGAGCAGCACACGGAAACGCCGTTTACCTTCCCGCCGGAGCAGTACCTATCTATCTACTTGCACTTTGACGTGCTTTCAAACTGCTAGGTTGGCAGGAGCAGGGACCGAGCAACAGGAGCTCACCCCGTTTCAGGGATTCGAACTGCCGACCTTCTGATTTGGCAAGTGCTAGGCTCTGTGCTTCAACCCACAGCGCCACCAGCGTCCCTCTTCCTGCAGATAGCTATTGCTCTAATTAGGCCTGGAGCCTAGTTTCCCACACCCATGGATGTGGGTAGCTCCCTTCCTTGAGCAGGTCAATGCTTCCCAAGTGCGTTGCATGAAAACTTAGCACTACAGCTGCCACCCATTGTGAGGTTATCTTGAGTATTCAGTTGGTGCTAGCAAAGCTCCCGGAACAACTCACCTATGATTCAATACAGTCGCCAGAGCATAGACAATCGTAGTTAGGCTGTCCCTGTACAGATAGGGGTACAGCTGGGCTGCCAGCTGAAGCTGATGGAAGGCACTCTGCACCACTGAGGCCATGTTGCAGTAATCTAACCTAGAGGTTAAATATATATAAATAGAATAAAGCATTGGAAATAGTCATCCAAATTAGCAGTCTTATTGCTTCCAGAGGAGACCCAGCTTTAACTTTCTTCTTAGTTGTCACTCTCACTAGGTCAGGCACAGGCAAACCCAGCCCTCTAGATATTTTGGGACTACAATTCCCACCATCCCTGACCATTGGTCCTGTTAGCTAGGGATCATGGGAGTTGTAGTCCCAAAACATCTGGAGGGCCGAGTTTGCCTATGCCTTCACTAGGTGGTCCAACCTATTTCACAGGATTATTTGAGGATAAAATGGAGGCTGGAGAACTAAGTACCAAGACAATAGAACTTCTGAGCATCCATGCATAGGATTTCACAACTGAGAGCTAATTATTTCTTTACATGGTTCCATCATGGGGCTAGTGGTGAGGAAGAAAACGCTTCCTTCTTCCCCCACAGTAACTATTAATCCTTCCATTCCCCAACCAGCACCACTAAATCCTGTAAAATCACAGGATTTAGGAGAAACTATCTTTAGCAATTTAATGTATTGAATGGCTTTCACTTCTAAATGTAAAAGAAGACTGTGTGATAGGAATTGGGTCAGTGAACTGGGAGATTTTGAGGTGGGGAGTAAGAGTGAGACGAGGCTCATTACAGAGCGCAAACAGAACATTTCCTGTCTATTCATTTTGGCTCTGCTGCCACAAAAATAGACATATTTTTCATTTTTATTTCTACAGCTTCTTCAACACTTGCTAGTTGGCACTTGAGAGATCTTAGGAAAAAAAGAAACAACACACCTCCTGCGCTCACACGGCTTCTATAAAACAATAAAATCATATAAATGCATTACACCACATTTAAAAGAAAGAAAGAAGGGAAGAGACATTAAAAGGAACAAGAGCACCTGGAGAATAAACAGGTTTTAGGCTTCATGTGAGAAGGAAAGAATGAAGATGGCTATCTATCTTGAGGGTGTTCCCACCACCTTGTTGGTTCTTCTGTAAACCAAGGTATAATCCCCTGCTGACTTAAAGAATTCTCCCTAAATATCAGAGGCAACCTGGGATTTCTAGCCAACTTCATACTTTGTATTCATATACCAAATACATGTCAGCTGAGAATGGCACATGCATATTTAAATGGCACTTATCTTCTTTAAACATTAATAACACCCACAGCAACCTGAATAACTTTAAAAGACAGATTCATGGGAGGATTAGGCTATAGGTGGATACCAGCCCCAATGGCTGCATCCTAACTCTTGTGTTTCTGGGATTCACAAGTTGGAAGAGTACAGTTGTGTCCAGATCCTACTTGTGAGCTTTCCATAGACATCTGGTTAACAAGAGGGTAGCATTACCCAGGCCAAACCTATTAGTCTATTGCCTGTAGGATGATGATGATGATCATTCATTCATTAGCATTAGCACTGAAGAATGGGCACTGGTGAGCTGGTGCTGATGCTGAGCTTGGGTCTAGCCTGTCAACAAGACACACTGCTCCTGTTCTTACAGGGGCTGCTTCCATACAGTGGCTGATGCAACTGAGCTACAGAGATCAAAACAATATATATTGGAAGGGTGTGGGAGTGTGGGGAGAAAGGCTTTTGTTAGGAAATGCAATGTATACTCCATTTTGTGAAAAGGAGAACTGAGCGTGTATTTCCAGTAAGTACAGCTATTGATTATTGTTACAGGAGAAAAATGACCAGCCACGAAGGCTTTCTGTTGAATGTACTCTACTGAAAACATTGACAGAGTACCTTTGACCATTTGAAATATCTTGTGCATATGCCCCATTGTTGCTGCTTGATGCTATTTACCCGACTGGAAAGTTGAGTGTCTCTGGACTGAGACATACACAAATAAATAGAAGCCATCCAGTGGGAGAAATTGCCCGTCTTCCTTCCATGCGATTACTTTTTTATTATGTTTTTACAAGACAATGAAACCGGTGCACCTAATTAACATCCATCTTGTCCGTGTTCTAATATCATTTCTAAAAAGGCCCTAAACCTTCTTCCAGATGTAGAGTAAATGCATTACCTTCTGGAAAGGGATTATAGTTGGGAATGGCCATATGCCAGTTTACCAGATGCAGACTTACAGGCAGGATGAAATAAACAAGAAACGGGTTCAGAAAACACGAGGGCAGACATACATGGCATGACAGAGATAATGGGATCTGATGGATAGCAAGGGAAGATTAATTCACCATACGATAGTAGAATTCCAGATGTTCAAAGGGAGTACATAATCAGAAGTGAGGAAAATGAGTGATCCTTTCCAAGACACCGGAACCATGAACAACGCACGGATATCATTTTATATCCTTTACAGACTCACCTTTGAAAAAGGCTGCCAAATCATTCCAATTTATTAAGTGTCTTCAGGCTTATAAACAGGCCCTTCTTAAACACTGCGATTCCTGAGACAGCATTACACCATCATGTTATGTCTGGTTACACAGTCTTCCATGAAGAACCTATAAATTGCTTCAAAGCTTAATCCAGTGTTGAGAAACTTCCTTACGTCTCTTGAGTTCTTGTTAAATTCCCTAGTGTCGGCTAGAATTCATTTCGGCTCAGAGATACATTGGAAGTTTTGTGCAAGAGCTATGACAGCAAAGAGGAAAAAAGAGGTCAATAGGGCAAGTGAGTATCTTCTCCAGCACACCCTTAAAGAAGGCTTAAGAAACCATAATTGTAGTGGGGAAAGTTACAATTATTCAAATATAACAACATAGAGGATCTGCATACAACCGAAGAAAATAAGCTGAATCAAAATATAGTCCAAGAAGGGAAGTTCCCTAAGGTGGGAATGTACTCCTTCCTCCCCAAAAATGCTGGGAGCTGTATTTTGTTAATGTTGCTGGGAATCATAGCTCTCAGTTCCCAGGATTTTTTTTGGGGGGGGGGCAAGAATGTGCTTTAAATGTATGGTATGTACACCACCATAGGCTTTTAAATTGTGTAGAAGATTAGCTCACACTCTGAGTTTTCTCCTTGCTTCTGGAGATGTCGAGTTTGCCATCATTGTTTTTCTTGCAGCAACAGGCAATAAGATTTGCATTTACTAAAGAAGCTACGCACCTGTGTATGTAGACCAAATTTTTAACACGATGTTTTTACAAAAAGTAAATATCTGGTAAATCTCAAACCAGACTGCTTTGTTAACATTACAGAAACCAGTTGTACCAGATTACTCATTTCTACCACACAAATAAAATTAAAATCTCCTACCTATTTCTGGTAAGCCTATCTGATAATTAACCACCAAAATCCAGGTGGGCATCTGGCTGCTGAAAAGTGACGTTTCATACATATTAGAGCTTTTGGAGTATATTAAGAATGTTTTCTTTTCAAAAAATAGAAAGAAAGCTTTAAAATCAGTACATTCAGCTGTGTTAATCTAATTTTTTCCCTAAAATAACAAGTCTTTGTTCTAAATCCCCTGTTTTACATATTATTTGCAATTCTGGAACCCAGACCTTGTTTCTCTTCTAGATTCATAGAGTTTTTAACTCCTATATATTTCTGTGTTTTGAATATCATGGTACGTCCACAACCCCGCCCTCATTCCTGAGTGCTTTGGTGAAGGTTAGTACCTCCTGTAAATGGCACCTTGGTCCAACAGGGCATTCCATGGGACGTGGCAGCTGTGTGTTTAGCATGGGCATCTGCAAAGGGACACCTGTTGTATCCATGATTGCCCTACAAGTGAGTAATGCATGAAAATGGTTTTAGTCACAATATTTTTGGCAACAGCTCTGCCTTTATTTGCTTTCTGCTCCAGCAATTATAATGATATACTAAAAATAATTGTTGGCTTTCCTGCTGGCTTGTTCTGAATGACAGAGCAAATAAACAAAGCAAGCAGTGAAGACAATAGTGACCTCAGAATTTCGTTGGCACATTTTAATCATATTGAAATTGCTGTAATGTATCTGTTTTTAAAAGCCCAATATGAAAGCAGGATACTCCAAGTAAAATGGGAGGTATTGACCGGGTCTTTGGTCAACACTAATATCACCAGTTCTCTAATCAGATTGCTCCTACTGACGACTCCATCAAACATTGTAATTACCTTAACAGGGTCAAGAGGTTCCAGAATCCATTTTATAAGTGCATTATGATGATATTAGCATCCTTCTGTGTGCCCAGGTCCTCCACTTATTCAATCCACCACTCAGGAGCAGTGGATATTCACTGCTGCAGACATTTAGGAGCCATGTGAACAAGATTCACAGGCCTATTTGTGATACAACAGAAAGTAAATTGATCACAATCAGTCACAGTAGATGACATATAAATCTGTTGGCCAAAACAAATATATATATATAAGATGAGCCTTTTTAATGAGTATTATATAATGGACTTGGTGAGACTTGCACATTTAAACAACTTGTCATGTGAATACAACACATGCATAAGAGTTTATTATTTGCATCTTTGGCTGGACAGCAAACTGGCCAAAATAAAAAAGTCAATGAAGGCCATTTCAACCTTTGTTTGGCATTCGTGAACTTTTTAGATTGAGCTTCCACTATACCATATAAACTACACTATACTGCTCTATATTACGATAATCTATTCAACACATCAGTGTAGACTGGGTAAAACTGCACATGATTTTTATTTAGCAAGGAACATACTGTATGGAATAATAAGAAGACTCTCGATTGGTAATAACTTGTCTTCTCATTACACAAGTCTTCTTTTATATTGTAGAGTGAGAAGGTGCACTGGCAGTAAATCAACAAATGGGTCAGGTGGAAAATCCAGTCTACTCTGGAGGCCATTAGAACTTAGCTCAGGAATTCCCTGTGGAATTGAATGGTTGCTCTAAATCAGAGATTGCAGGATAGGGATGTCAGGTGATCCCTGTCCCAGAATAAGATGATAATTACAATCCTCCCCTGTACCTCTCCCCTGCACATTTATACAGACTTACTGAGCACTACACTCTGCTTCTTGCCTTACCCCAATGGATAATTGTGTCAATGCTTTGACTGAAACTGAAGAGCCAGTAGCCTATTTCTAAGTAACGCAATTTGAGTTGGGAGCAAAATTCACTGATTAGCTCCATCCTGATGTCACACATACCAGCTTGCCCAATGCCTTGATGGGGAAAGTTAGTGTGCATGATATCTGGGGTAGGGATAGTGAATGCTGCACCACTCTCTGCTCACATGAGCGTTACTTTTAAATGGTATTGACCATGTCGTGCAATGTGTCTACATTATTGTAATTTTTATCATTGAGCACCAGCTGCACAGAAGTTCTGGGCTGGCTCATTCTTCAGTGTGCTGGAACGCTTTTCTGCTGGGCATGTTGAAGGACTGCTTCAGTTGCAGTTGTTGATTGGCCAGAGCTGACATTAATGCTACATTTTGAATATAGAAAGGCTGCAGTTGATGGGAAACCTGTCCAGTCAGACAAATGCCAGATGTTTATATAAATCATTTGGTACCTTCTCACTGTGATTGCTGCGTGTTCAGCATCTATCATAAATTCTTGTTTTCTATTTGCATACATTGAGGGCCATTTTGCATGAACACATTTATTGGTATAACAGAGTGGATAAGCAATGTGCCTCCATTGATCAATGGTCTATGAAAACTGATCCATGGCAACCCTTCACACAACCATGTCCTCATGTTATAACTTCAGATAATCACTTTAAATCAGGCTTCCTCAACCTCGGCCCTCCAGATGTTTTGAGACTACAATTCCCAGCATCCCTGACCACTGGTCCTGCTAGCTAGGGATCATGGGAGTTGTAGGCTAAAAACATCTGGAGGGCCGAGGTTGAGGAAGCCTGCTTTAAATAATGGTGATGAGAACTGGCCTTGAGCTGCATAAGTTCTCTAGACTAATATTACTTCTTATCCATATCAAGCCTCATCTCCCCCCTTTACAATAAATTAGTGTTAATAGATGGGAAAGATATAACCCAAAGATAATGGAATTAATATGGTTAAGCCTCAAAAGATGAGAGTTTCATGTCAGGCTACGACAGTGTCAGAGGATGTGGGACAGCTTAATAATATTTGATATCCAGAGGCTCCTAAGGAATGAGAAACTATGTTATGATCTTTGTGATGTCAGATTTCCTGTCTAATTTGCATGCTTCTGTGTCTTGTCAGTCAGTTGAATGTAAGACTGGAAACTTCAAGAATTGTTTACATGTTAAGAAGTCATTGTTAGCTAGTAGCAAGGTTTCTGAATATAGTTAAACCTAATTAAGACAATTCAAAAATGCCTACTGGGAGCTATAAGCGCCACTGTTATAATCTTACAGCAACAATTATTTAGGAGGTCAAAACTTATGACACAAAGCAGACTGCTGAAGTAAATTGGCAGAGAATTGAGGCAAATGGTGACTGGAAGGAGGACTCAAAAACTTAGCTAGTACAACATTGTGTTCCCAGTTGCCAAGCAGATGCCCATGGGAAGCCAACAGGAAGAATCTGGGCATCACAGCACTATCCCCTCTTATTTTTCTCTGCAACTGGTATTTAGGGGCATGCTGTCTCTGACAATGGAGATAATATATGGTAACACCATGACTAGAGGCTATGGACTGCCTTAGTTATCCTCCTGTCAGTTGCTGGATTCAGATGTAGGTCAGCAATAAATCAAAAGATCACCCGAGACCAGAGACTTTATTCAAGGAAACAACCACAGTTTAGGCCTAGTGGTCTCAGCAAATCTTTCTAGGAGGTCTTGCCCAGATAAAGCAGTTGTGAGGACTAAAGGCCCCCACCTTCCCAGTGCCCACTAGGGCTCCTCTTCCCCAGGGCCTTTCCCATGCAGCCTCAGGTTGCGTTTGCAAGCAACCACATGTGTTCTGCCTGTTTACATTCTTCTGCTAGTTCTAGGAGATGGGGGGGGGGAGCTGGTCACAGCTGGAGGGGGAGACTCCCTGGCTTTTTCAGCAGTGTGTCTTTCTGTCTCCTGGCCCTACTCCTTTTTAGCTCCCACTTCTGCCTTGGAGTCTAAACTGTTCTCTGTCTCAGCCTCTTCCTGTTCACTAATTCCTGTTACCTCTTCTGCTTCTGACACCTTCTCCTCCCAGGCTGCTCCTCTGGCCACTCATCCCACCCTCGTCATCCCACCACCAATCTCCTGGCTGCAAGCCTTCTTCCCCTGGGGGTTCCCCAGCTGATGTCTCCTACCACTCCTCTGTATCCAGCCAGTCTAAGACACCTCCATGAATTTGTTATTCCCCTTTTAAAGACATCAGAGCAGGTAGCCATCACTACATCTTGGACGAAATGTCATAGTTTCATGATATCTGGTGTGAAGCACTTTCTTTTATACCTCTTCTGAATCTCAAGCAACTTAAAGAATAATTGCTAGTCTATTGACTGGATAGTTGGAACTGATGAGAAAAATTAGTGAGCGAAAAATCTTCATGCAATTGTGGATTTGGACTTTATGCTGCAAATCATCTAGTGCAAAACCCCTACCTTAATTCACTATGACATGGATTGAAACAACCACCAGGTGCTTTAGATCTGACTGTGTTGAGCCTGTCCCACACAGCGAGGTGACCATAAATTATCTGATTATGAAGACATGATAAATATGCACACATATTTTCAGGCAACACCAAATGTTACAACTGAAGGGAGATTGTGATGAATGGACAACAGCATGGCAGATGGGATTCAACATTAATAACTGCAAAGCAGCAAATTTTGGAAGAAAGATCATTTTATCTACAAATATCAGTGAAAACGCCAAGGGTTGTTTTCAGCAAAGCTGTACTCAGAGTAGACCCACTGAAATGAATGAACCAAAGCTAAGAATGTTTATTAACATCTTTTTTCTTAAATTTTATATTGATTTTACATATACATATATACACACATCAAATAATCAGAATATTAAAAAAGAAGGAAATGAAAAAGAAATGAAAAAAGGCTCAAAAACTAGCATTTTCAAATACAATTCTTCGTAGAGAGTGCAAGCCGTCTTTTTGCAACTTCTTCATTCCTAAAATGACTTTCAGCTACCCATGAATGTTACTTGAGCATTCCTTTTCCTAAATATCTGTATTCAGTTGGTAAATCTGTGGAGAAACATTCTGGTTGCCAGTGGGATTTTAAGGTACGCTAAACCAAGTGATGGTCTGGGAACCTCCATTTTTTCATATGCTTTATAAAAACATCCCATTCTTTCCTTATTCTCTCCTTTGAATGATTTTTTATTGAGTCTGTAAGTTTAGCCAATTCTCGGTATTCACTTAGTTTTAACAGCCATTCTTCCTTTGTTGGTATTATATTACTTTTCCAGTGTTTCACTATCATGATCCTGGCGGCTGGGATTGCGTATAAAAAGACTCTTCTGTTATCTTTTGGGATGTCCGTTGTGAAAATTGTTAATAAAAATAATTCAGTTTTTTTTTAAAAGAATGTGTATCTAATCATTTTTTTTGATTTCTTCATAAATCATGTCCCAGAATTTATATATATACATATGTAAATAATAATAAAAAGAATGTTTATTAACATCAACAGGTCTTCTCTGAGTAGGTGTAGAAGTGACTCCAACTCATTGCTCTCTGAAGCTAAAAGAAAAGAAAAGAAAAAAAGCCCTGTTCAGATGACTAAAGTGATGGGTATAGGACTGGAATTGCCCTTCTTGGCTGTACCCCCACCCTTCTGGTTATTTTGCACAGAGCTGGGGATTGAAATGAAGAATCACAACCCTCCTCTCCCTCCATGTGTTGATTATCCCCAGATTAGCCATATGATGAATGGCGGAGAAATTTTGGGTTGCTTAGTGGAAAATGTGCATTATATTCAGGGAAATTGCTTGTAAACATGTGGCCACTAGAAAAGATCACATGCAAAAATGCAGGTATTAGGAGTAACACACACTAAAAATGCTGAAGATATTTTCGTGAGGATATTTTCTGCAGACTGATACAGAAAAGTGGTGAATTTAAAGTTGGGGCAAAAAAACGAGAAGCCAAGAGGAACCAAAAATGGACAGATTTGTCTATCCCTCGTTGCTTGCACAGATTAGTCCATCTGCCAGTGTTAATGAATTAAAAGGAGAAGTGTCAGAAATAAGGCCAGTACTGCAGTACAATATTGTTATCTGAGTCTGTGGTGTGATGGCATTTAGAATAATGTGTGTAATTCGGGCTGCTGTTCTTTAAAAAGAAATGGCAGGCTGACGGAAAAGATGCAGAACAAGGTGACTAATATAGTTAAGTGAAGTGGATCAATTTTCATATGAATAAATACTTAAATAGTTATGGCTATGTAGTCTGAGGGAGATTTTATACAGAGTTACAAGATTATAAATAGAGAGAATAAATTAAAAATATTTTTTCAGTCCCTCAACCTTCAAGAAATTGCGATCACCCCATACCCATCAACTTCCTGTTTCCCCCTGTGAGAGCAAGGCAGCCATTTTGGGTGCACTATTCTTGTGATTTCAGGGTGAGATCTTGTCCCGCCATGTGGTTTTTTTGGGTCTGTGGTGATCTTGCGCACTGCCCCCAAAATGCACATTTTTTGGAGCTGTGCCCAGAAAAAAAACTTTTTTCTGTGTCCACAATCTTCCAAGGCACCCGAAAACTTGCATTTTGGGGCGCCGTGTCTGTAAAAAAAACCCACTTTCCCCTGGTCTCACACAGGTCACATGACTTGTGCAGGATTTTGAACCTGGAAGATAGTGTCCCGGATTGGGGCTGTGTCACATTGACCTTTTGGTATAAAAGGTCATTAGAAATTAAGGCCTTTTGTGCATTACACATTGAAAGCAGCATCACACCACTTTAAATTATCATGGCTTCCCCCAGAATCTTAGGAACTCTTGTTTGTAAAGGTTGCCAAGTGTTTTTAGGAGACATTTTATTCATCTCACAGAGGAATTACCAGAGTTCCCTAGGAAGAGGAATTGACTGTTAAATCACTTGGGGAATAGTACCTCTGTGGGGGGGATAGGAATCTCCTAACAACTCTAAGCAAGCTTAACAAACGACAGTACCGAGGATTTTTTGAGAGAAGCCATGACTGCTTTGCTTTCAATGTATAGTGCTGATAGGGCCTAAGAATCCAAATTGGGAAGTCCTATTTGGGTGCTTAAATGCCCTTTGCAATTGGAATCAAGTGTGGACAAAGATAGTAGTAGCTCTGCCCACCCCACATTACCATTTTCGCTGCCCTCCACAAGTTGCTAGGAATTGTCCACAGTGGAGAGTCTGCTCTACTTGAATAGGCTTCCTGTATAATTTAGAACTGCAAAAGAGTAGGACAGGCTCCTCAATTCAGATGTCACCCTTCCAGTTTATGGAGGGTGGCAGTAACAGTGACCAGAGAGTGGACTTAGCATGCCCATTCACACCCTTGCTCATCACCTGAATGATATTGAGAGAGCCTAAACAGAGCTTTGGATACCCACCTCTGATATACAGCAGCAATTTGGTTCCTTCTGTTCCCATTCACAGTTAAGTGCTGATCTTCTGGAGTTTGCTTTAAGGAAATTCTGCACATAACGTGACTTAGATTTGAAACTATTCACAGGCTTTCTTTCATCAAATGCCAAAAACGGAACTAGCATGCTGATTTTCTAAACTGGCATGACATAATGATTCTGAAGTGTGTTACCGAAAGGTTATTAATAAGAACCATAAACGGAGTTGCTGGACAAGTCTACTCATTATTGTGTGTGTAGAAACTATTTTGAGAAGAAACTTTATAACTGCTTTGTGGAAAACAGTCATGGAAAAGCAGTCATGGAAAACTAGACAAATAGGGATGGGCAGGTTCAGTAGTCATTTCCTTCCTTCTTGGAGTACTAGCCTGTGAAAACAAAACACATATAAAATGTGTGGTGTTGTTTTTTAAAAAATGTTGAATACAGAGCTGTCATATTTAAACCGCAGAATCTTAGTGTTAGTCCAGTCTCACTCCCACCCTAAATTGAGGTAATTCACTGCCATAGCACTTCTAACAGATGGTGCCAGAACTGGGCACAGCACACCAAAGCAAAATAGAGTGGCACCATGACTTCTATAGACCTGGGCATTATATGCCTGTTGTAGTAGTCTGGAATTGCATTAGCCTATTTGGATGCTGCACCACACTGCTGATTCACATTTAGTTTTGGTCTACTAAACCCCCAATATCATTTTGACAAACCTACTGTCACCCTGTATTTGTCCATCTGATTTGTCCATCTCTGCTGAAATTCATTTTGTTAGTTTTGGCCCAGCTCTCCATCCTGTCAAGATCATCTTGAACTCTGTTTCTGTCTATTAACTACTTCATCCAGTCTGGTGCAACCTGCTAATTTGATTAGCATCCCTCTAACCCTTTGCCTTAGCAGTTTTTAATGATATTAAATACCCAACCTCGCACAGAACTCTGCAGCACCTCATATATGGGAGAGCTGCAGTGAAACATAACAATACTAGTTAGTATATGAAGTAGTTATGGGCCACAGAGTTCTGTTGCCATGTCCCCTCTTCTCCTATGAGGGAGGAAGTCAGGTTTGTGTCATGGACTGGTTGGACACAGAGGAATGGTGTGAGGAACCAAAGGAGGAAGGCTCAGAGCCTGTGGAGTGGTGGTGGTGGGATGATGTTGAGTGGTCTGAGGGAGAAGACTGGGAAGAGGAGGTGTCAGAAGCTGAAGGGATAACAAGGCTTAGTGAGCTGGGAGAGTCTGTGGCAGAGAGAAGTCCAGGATCAGAAGCTGAAGCTGGCAAGTTGGAAGAGAGAGGTCAAGAGGCAGAGATGAGTCAAGCTAGTGAAATGTCGTGAGTGTCTCTTCTTCCTGCTGCGACAAGCTTCCCCACCATCTCCCAGAACCAGGAGAGGCATGAAGAGGGCAGAGGAGAGACTGGCTACACACAGTCCCAGTCTCCGATTGCTTGGGAAAAGCCCAGGAGAGGAGGAGATTTAGACAGCTGTTGGGGAGGTGGGGTCCTTTAGTCTCGGCAACTGATTTCATGGAGTAAGGGTCACAGAGTAGGCCTGACATTCAGCCAAATCTGTGGAGATAGTGGTTTTGCTAATAAAGAGTTAACTCCAAATTTGAACTGTGTGATTTACTAACTGGCACACTCTGACAGTTTGTTTCCTGTTAGCTTTCTGATATGCAGCTCCACTTCTCTGTGCTCCACCTTTCACTGAAGCTCTGGAGATGCAACAGTGCCTGCTTCCTTTAACAGGGATGTTCTGCCTCTAGATCTCCTGCCTCAAGTAAAGAATCATAGAATCATAGAACTGAATCATAAAATCTTGGGGGTTGATCTAGTTAGCCCACAACTTCCCCTCCAACTCTGTGATTTTAAAATAGGAAAATAATAGTTGCCACATTCAGGATTCATCTGCAAAAACATGCTGTTGTTGTTAAACCCCCACATTTAAGCCTCTGCCTGCAGATTGTCATATACTGAACGTGCAGATACATGGATTTTATGACCAGCTTCATGATTAATGACTAGAATCAATGGACAGATGGTCTAAACAGTCTACTGACAGTGAAAATCAATCACTTTATACTACAAAACACAAATATTTCTTTCTCAGTTTCATTCAGCATATTGTTCTAAGCTGTCCCTTTCTTATTCTTTGGTGGGGAAAATAAATCTTTATAAGTTATTTTCCTTTATAAGTTACTTCCCCTTCTATGCCAGTTGAACTACTTGGTTTGAAGAGGACCTGTGGAGAAAGATCCCCTGCTGTTAAGGGGGTTCCTCACCTTGGAAAAGGGGGTAGAAGGTCATCAATGGTCAAATGGATGTATTGGAGATTTTGTCAGGAGTCCATCGCATGCTGTGGCTTTCTTCTTTGGGAATGGAAATCTGTGTGGAAATGGAAAACGCAATAACTTTAGTAATTGATATTGTTGCTTCCTGATTCTCTCTCCTCTTAATTATTAGACACAGATCTATTTCATTAGCCAATGATTTGACATCTAAACTTAAGTCAACTGTCTATTTTATTTTATTTTAATGTTGAGTTGCTACAATAGATTGTGTCCAGCATAGTTCTCAATCAACATCAAATATCAAAATGCAGCATTGCATAGTAGTAGTAGTAGTAGAAGAAGAAGAAGAAGAGGCTTCCAACAAAATATTAAAAATAAAATAAAATATCAAACATTAAAAACTTCTCTAAACAATGACAGGTAAACAAACATATTCATTTTTTTAATAAAAATAAATCCACAATTTTCAATAATCAAAGCATAAAATAAATACTGCAACATCACAATGAAACAATACAATTCACAATAGCAGCACACAATTTTGCATGTGTACTAAGAATCATAGAGTTGGAGGAGATCTCAAAGGCCATCAAAGGCCAACCTGTGGATGATGCAGAAAATCTCCTATGTGGGCATTCAGCCTCCATGTAAAAACCCAACTCCACCGTCATCTGAGGCAGTCTGTTCCACTGCTGAAAAGCTCATAATGTCAGGAAGTTCTTTCTGATGTGTAACGGAAACCCCTTTTCTGCAATTAGAAACCATGAGCTCAGGTCCCACCCCTGGAAGCAAAAGAACAAATATGCTCCACCATCTATGTGACAGCCCAACAGATATTTGAGGATAGCTTTCGTATTGCCTCTTCATTGTTTCCACTCCAGGCCAAACATATCCAACGATGACAATTACACTTAGAACTGGAATTAGAACATTATATGTCTGAGAATGCTTTTAGCTTGTGCAGCACAGAGAGGCTGGAAGGTAAACCACTTTGATGTGGATGTTGCCTACCTTAACTCAGATCTCCAGGAGGAGCTGTACATGATTGCAGCACAGCAAACAACATAATAACTGCACCAGTAGCAGATGATGGAGTTGGGGGTGGCACTTAGCTGGGAGGATTAAGGCGGCAGGGACATTGGCGTTCTGCAGACACACTGACACGAATGCCATATTGGCTCCACCAATGCCTTTGCACAGCATGGACCTTCCTACTGCCTTGCTTTCCTTCCTATAAGCAGCAGTGATCCTATCAGATAAGCATTGCCA
The DNA here is from genome assembly GCF_964106645.2 of Podarcis pityusensis. NCBI lineage: Eukaryota > Metazoa > Chordata > Lepidosauria > Squamata > Lacertidae > Podarcis > Podarcis pityusensis. The sequence continues at coordinate 40,964,667 of NC_138035.1, read as the reverse complement.
CCAGACCCTACTGTCTGCTACTGAACTCCATGGCATTCTGGTGTCCAGCATGGCTCCCATTATCCCTCAAAAGCATGGGTAAATAAAAGCACCTTTAGCTGGTGTCAAAAGGTTACCAATGACTGAGATGATCCAACTGTCAAAGAGAGGGAGTTCCACAGTTGTCATGGCAGGGTAGGAAGCACATCCAAAGAAATCCAGGATCCATTTGTTTCTTTATGAAACAAAAAGTGAGTATTTTTTTCTCCCTAGTAAGATGACAGACTAGGCACTTAGCAAACGTGGTACAGCAATATGCCATGGAACTCATGCATATTGCATGAGGCATTAACTTTATGTAAATTTACCTAAAGTATCGTGTTCTTTTGGGATGTTTTACATACATTTCTGTCTTTTTTTAATAAAAAAACCCTCCACTTTTAAAATAATCGTTTTAAATGTCTTTAATATAATTCAAAATAATGATGATTGGTAAAATCTAAATTCATTTTACATTAGGAATCTTAATTTAAAATGCAAGCTACAACACCTGCATTCAGAAGTATTTTCTAATCAAATGCTAGTAATAACCAGGCAATAGGAAACTTTTTTAAGAAGATGATTAAATCCTTTTTATAATTCCACACACTAGATAGATACAGCATATGAAAACAGCAAAGCTATGCAGGGCATGGAATGGAAGATTCTTTTTGTCCTATTTAATTCTGCTGATTACATTCATTGTCATCAAACAACCATAAATCATTTCCTAGTATTCAAACAATTGTCACAAAGAGGTCCCTGTCAACTCAGTGAATTTGTTTTGCATGATATAAAAGAAAACAGGAAAACTTGGCCAGAATGAATGTGCTGTATGAAGGATTGTTGTGAAGTTTGATTATGTGCTTCCCATTAAAGTAACAATAAAAACCCCATATCAGATGTTTTAAAACTGCATTTGTGGATGGGGATATGCCATCATGTGTGCTGACAGCCTCAAATACCCCTGCCTTTCCTACAGGGAAGGTTTCAGGGGGGATTGCAAGCCTTTTTGGCCAAACATGGTTTCAATTCTAACAACTGGGCACCCTGATCACAGGGAGAATTGTAACCACGTCCTCTTTAGTGATACAATGTAATAATGCCTCAACAGGGCTAAAGTCTAAAACAGAAGTCCTAACCATGAGAGTCCCATGGACTGCAAGAAGATCAAACCTATCCATTCTTAAGGAAATCAGCCCTGAGTGCTCACTGGAAGGACAGATCCTGAAGCTGAGGCTCCAGTACTTCGGCCACCTCATGAGAAGAGAAGACTCCCTGGAAAAGTCCCTTATGCTGGGAAAGATGGAGGGCACAAGGAGAAGGGGATGGCAGAGGACGAGATGGTTGGACAGTGTTCTCGAAGCTACCAACATGAGTTTGACCAAACTGTGGGAGGCAGTGGAAGACAGGAGTGCCTGGCGTGCTCTGGTCCACGGGGTCACGAAGAGTCAGACACAACTGAACGACTAAACAACAACAACAAACCATGTTTACTCCTACAGAATTCAATGAGGCTTACTCCCATGAAAGTGGAGTTAGAATTGTTGCTGAGTACACTATTACATGAGTGTAATACTTTGATCTGCCCTCTGAGGGCTGATCAGGCATGACATGGGCGATCCCTCAGAAGGAAATAATGCAAAAGATTACCAAATGCCTTTTTTAACCTGGTAAAATTTTGAAAGAGTTTGCAGTGCTCCAGGGTATGAGGATTGTGACCTGATTTGGGAGTGGGACAGGGAAAGCCTGCTGTTTTGAGAAAATAATCCTTTCATCTACCTAAAAGTACACTTGCAAAAATGATTGCTTTTAGAAGTGAGAAGTTTAGTCACTGTATAACAGGCAGGACATTTTGACTCGTTTAAGGCCACCAAGACTTTGACTAAACATACCTTTAGTCAAAGTCTCCCCAGCCCCACTTCACAGGGATTTACACTAAAGAAGCCAGGCATGTGTGGTAGTACTATAACTAATAAAATATGTCTAAGTGACAGATTGAATGGTATGGAAATTGGGAAATATTCACATATCACATTTGTTCAATTTGACAGTGATCTCTTGTGTTTTCTCCATGTCCCTCTTACAGGTTTCCACTGTGGATTCTGAGGTACATTTTACTGCTGGATTTCCTGTTTAAATTTAAATGCCACATTGCAAGTCAGTATTGGAGAAGTATTGTCATTTTAATACCATAGAAGTGCACACATGCAACGGATGAAAATAAGATGGCTGTTTTTCTTCTTCTTCTTCCTCAATCTGTTTCACACCCTCTGATTTCAAAGATAATCAGAAACAGAATATTTTGAATAGTTTCCTTGTAATACGTTTGGTATCTTGTTAGCTGTTTGTTCTGGGAATGTAGAAAGATTGCTATTCAAACTATCTTAATTGGAATGCAGTCCATTCAAGTTTGTGTAGCAATATTTCATTTGTTTTGGGAACCACATTACCATCCTCTTAACTACTCAAATACACCACTTTTTCTGAGTTAAAGTTCCTTTTTCACCTCCTTCCATTCACTTGTAAAATGCTCCTGACATTAGAATCAGAAACTGTCTGTAGGTAGCAACTGCTCTTCGGTCATCCCAGGAGATCAAGACCACTTCTTCTGGGCACCATTATCCAATAATTAAGCTTCCTGAGGTTGGTGTCTAGCCTGGACTTATTGGAAGGGCACTAAATACTTGCTGCCTCAGGTCGGTCTTCAATCCATGATGTATTAGCTAACAGTTTGCCACAGGTCAGAGCTTGCTTTGTCCTCAGCTGCTCTTAGTATTTCTCCATTGTTTTCAGTAGCTGCCTACATGTGTGGATTCTTGTCCTGCACTATGAACTGCTTATATGGATATTTTCTCCTTTGGTCATTGCATAAACCAGGAGTCACCAATCTTTTCGGGCCACGGGCATATTTGAAAACCCGAGAAACTGTTGTCGGCACTACCCACAAGCTATTACCAAGCATGTGGCTACTATAGAATGCTTCTTTTAAATATAATTTCAGCAGGTGTTGGGGCTGAGGTTAGGGTTACAGAGAGAGGCAGGGGAAGGACCCTGCCAGTACCACAGAAGGTCTCTGTTGGTATGTGTGTGCATTGTCAAACTTCTGATAAATCATGACAGGGTGAATACCTAGATGCCAGTTATGAGTTCAAACTTGACTGTATTCCATGGTTGACAAGTTCTTTAAGTCTGAAAGGGCAATTAGGAAAAGAACCATATCCTTCATGATGGTCCACCACCACCAATAAGCAGGGGATCAGGGCACCACCCCTAGCCAAACCTTGCCACTGTTGACCTCTGAACCTTCTGTTTGGACTTAGGCTTTTCATGTTGGCCTGAACTGTGATGTCCCCACTTTGTGTTGCCTGGACAATGAAGAGAGAGTGCTGTCTCTTTCAGTAATCCAGTTTAGTAATCCAGTTTACAGGCTTAACTTTCTTAATTCAGTGCTGTGAAGCATCCTGGTGAAACCCCCAGATGTTGCTGGACTTCATCTCTTACAATCCCTAATCATTGGCCATGCTGGCTGGGACAAATGGGAATTGGAGTCTACAGTACAGTAAAGTACAGTCTACAATCTACAGTACACTCAGAAATCTATTATCATTACATTAGGCATTTAGTATTTTCCCTGCCGGTAGTTCTGCAGGACAGGAAGGAAGCAACAAAAATCAATCTTTCACACTGCCTTTTCTTAACTTCCAAGAAATCTGCTTAACTCTACCTTTGTCAATATATGTTCAGTAGAGCTTCAAATTGCAATTGGTCAGCAACAGATAAAAGACTGATCTATAGGAAAACTGGTGAGCAGATATAATTTACTGGGATATAATTCAGCAGCCAACTTCAATGAGGAAAAGACTGAGCACTTAGGTTGTTAATGGACCTCCATAACTCCCCCCCCCCCATTTTTTACTGGGTCTGAAGACAATAGTTCTTGTGAAAAGGAAGTTTGATTAGTACCGATTAGGAAAAAGGGAGAAGGGCTTCAAGAATAAAGAACAGAACGTTATTTGTTGAAAATAAAACAGATTGTTTGACCAATACAGTCTTTCAAATATTGTAGTCTATGAACTAAAATACATGAAATTATTGTTTTCATTATTTTCTTGCACTGAAACCATAACCTATTTAGTAGATCAATTTGCTTTTAAATGTTTCCTTTCAGGATTATTGCTTATTTTAAATGCAAAAACTAATAAGATTTTCTCTTGAAAAGGACATGATTGAGTATTTAGCAAAAATCTTCCTGATGACTTAGCTCTTTTGAATTTTTTCTCTCTCTTCCCATACTGGCCAGCTTTAGCAGAATCTAATTAGCGCTGCTTGCTATTAATTCAAATTAAGCTTAGTCTTGATTTCATTCTCCTCCAGAAAATTTCCTTTTCTGGATTTTTTAATCCCCCCCCTAAAAATTCAATAATTATTGGTTCCATGAATAAACCTGTGATAATCAAGTTCTAATTAATAATTGCAATAGAATATGAGACATTCATTTATTGGAGCACATTGCCCTTTTGAACGCACCAATGTCTAATTAAGTTCTGCTTCAAATGTTGTTCTTTTAAATAATTTAGTCAGTAGTTTGCAGAGTTAGTGGAATTTATTCATAAGATCTAAACTTTGCGACCACTATTGCTAAAATATGTGGGGTACTTGGGTTTGGGACTGTTTATGTCCATGTGGAATTGTATCTAAATGCAAACCAGTTCATTGTCTATTACTGAAAAGCAATTAATGGAAGATAAACATGTTGATTCCCTTTACGCCAAAACAAACAAACACAATACCCCATTCCGTTTGAAATCCTTTTTTCCCCACCAATGCTCAGAATATCAGGAGAGGATAATGTTAGTTTTTCCTCCCTGGTTCTGCAGTTTTCAAGGAAAAAAGAGAGGAAGACATTTGCTGAATAAGTTCGTTCCTAAATTTTGACGCCCGTTAGCACATCAATGTTTCACCAATGTTTCAAGTGGGCCTTGAGCCTGAAAGTACTGGGTGGGCAGTTAAACCGTGAGCCAGTTCTAAGGTCTGCCATGGAAGTATTAGCTAGGCTTGCAGCAATGAAGCCTCTTAACAGTGATAGGTCACAGAAGAAAATATATTTCTGTCTGAACTCTATAGATAGAGGCTTCTAGGTCAGGCCTGCTCACTGGTCTGAGTCTTTTGCTGCTGTTTCCTGTAAAATGCTGTCACCTTCTAATTTATCCCCACTCTCATTTTGTCTTGCTTGCTTCTTCTTGTCTTGCTTGATAGATCTTATTCTGACTGCTGTTCTGTTGAAGACTGGTAGCCACAATATGTAAATATAATTTAAGATGATGCGGACCTCACAAGCAAATCATTAATATAGTGTGTGTGTGTGTGTGTGTGTGTGTGTGTGTGTGTACAGACAGCCATTAAATGTCCCAAATAAGTACAACATCACAACACCAGAGCTTTACACAGAGTAGACCAACTGAAATAAATTGAGCTTAGTCATATTCATTAATTTTAATGGGTCTACTCAGAGTAAAACTTAGTGGAATGCTCCCCAAGAACTTGAAATAGCCATTTTATCAAATAAAAAACTAGGGATATTTGTATAGCAACTTTGAAACCTTTTGATTTGAAAGTTGACAAAAATATCTGGACCTATGAAGAAACCAGCATATGCACAGCTGGGCAGCTGGCTATCTGACTTGTAGCCAACATTTGATTCTTACTGTTGGTATCTGTTAGTAAATGGGAGTGGGGGAGCCTGTAAGCCCTTATGTCTGCATCCAGTGGGAATCAGATGATCTGCATGACAGGATTTGAGCCCCAAATAAAATTAATCGCCACAAAGGTACATTGTACTAGAGCTTGGCAATGCCAAGTCCAGTGAAGAACGCAGAGGCACTTCAACCTAGCAACTCATCGCATGGTGGAAACATTGCTGTGCATGTATTGTATTACTTGATATTGCAATGGTGGTTGTGGTAGGTTTACATTATTAAAAACAAAACAAAATCCAGAGCACTTTGTTAAAAGCTGAGGATGATGCTTGCACTCAACAAATCAGCCACTGCTGATTTAACCAAATCATTTTGAAAAGACGGCTTTAAATTCATGTCATAGCATTCTTCTACTAGTCATTTAATCATGCTTCATGTGCGTAGCATATTTTAAAAGTTACTATAGCAGTGAACCCCTAAGTCTTCCCCACAGACCACTAAAGCATCAGACGAGAAATTCCATGTGACAATCTTAATAGGCATAATATCCCATAATTCTTACATTACAGTCAAATGTTTAGAGATATCCATCTTGATGTGGCCAAGGAGCTGTGGAAAACAATAGTACCACTAATATACAATGCTTGATGTGCTATTCATACATCAGAAAATCCACTTTAACTCGAACCACCTTGATTTATTTCCCTTGAATTATTTGGAAAAAATCTTTAAGGGAAACAATGATTGGATTTATTGATTGGACATGTAAATGTGAAAGGACTCTTGCTTTTACAAAATAGCATCTTGCTAATCAGGGAATTCTGGGGTGAAACACCAAGAATATATATATATATATATATATATATATATATATATATATATATAGACATACATACATACATATGCATGCATGCTAAACCTGGATATGAAAACTTATTTATTTAAAAATACTGCCAGACAGGAAGATTCAAGGGTAATTGCTATAACCGACTACCATGCTATTCAGAAACAAGATAAAACTAGCTATCTAAAAGAGATACTTAGTGCAGACTTTTCAGCCATTGTGGAAGTCAGATTTTTGGCTGACCCTGTGCACCAACTCATACTCTAATCACTGAGAAGAGCACTACCCTTTGCTGCAATATCTATTGTTATATCTACCTCTGCCCATCTAACAATTTAGTTTCTTTTCTCAAGGGATTTTTCACAATAGCTAGTGCAGAAGTACTAGATAAATGTCAACAATTTATAATCTCCAATCAAACTTGGGATCAATAACCTAAAAGACTGGACAGAAAGATGGCAAGCATAATATTCATGCCATGCAACCCTAAGCATGTTACTTGGGAGTAAGCTCAACTGTTTGTAATGGGAGCACTAACATAGGACAGAGTGAAGGCTTGCCAGAGTTCTACAGATTGTAGCCCCATCTGCACTATAGCTTTAACGCAGTACCATACTACTTTAAACAGTTGGGAATTAAGGGTGCTGAGAGTTGTTAGGAGACCCCTATTTCCCACAGGAAGCTACAATTCCCAGCATTCCCTTGGAAGAGGGATTTCTAAAGTAAATCAATTTGTCCACTGTTTGGTTAGATTAATTAAGGAGCCTGTGGATTGGTAGAAACACTCATTGAGTGACAGATCAGCTGTTTCTACTGCCCTTTCTTCCTTTTTCCAAATTCCAGCGGCAACAGCAAGAGTCTTATCCCAACCCTATAGACTAGGCTCTTATTTGCATCAATGGCCAGGCATTTTCACATGCCTTACATAAAATAAGTTGCCTTCTTTTCTCTGTCTTCTTTTTAAATCAGAGATTTTCAGTATCATTTATAATGACACCTGTTAAATAATTGCTAAAATTAAAAATGGATTCAGGTTAGCAGAGGCCCCATTTTTATCAAAGGAGATTCTGGATCTCCTAGTATAGCATAATGTTGATGTAAAAGAAATATAAATGATGTACATTAATCATGCAAATAGCTCTGAGCTTCATTAAATAAACATTGTGGCTAGAGATGCAAGTAATATTTTAATGTAGCTCCTGCCTTTTTTCCCTCAGAAGTCACTACAATATTCCTTGTTGTTTTTCACCCTCCTGTCTCTTATACTTCAGTTGCCAAATATCCAAAGGGACTTCAGCACAGCACTTTTCTTGACACAACTGAGATTAATCATTATGTGCAAAGCCCACTGCAAAAGGGTCTTGCACTCCAGAGATAAAAACATGAAGAACGCCTTCTCCAGAACCTCTTTATGTCCTACTTAACCTCTTCCAAGAGGTTCCCTGAAAGTCAAACAATGGCCCCCCTCCAGCCTTTACAGGAAGTTAATTCATCATCGTTTTGATCATTATTAAAAGCCTGCTGCTCATCTACCTTGTCCATTTCCCCTGCGTTTTAGATTTCATCACTCTCTAAATTCTTGGAATTATATCAGTGTTATATATAAATGTTTAACCTACCCCAGGGAAGGAGAGCTCTCCAAGTATTCAGGGAATCTATTTCCATTGACTACCTGGAAATACAGTCCTTGCCCAATGAGTAGGTAGGGCTGGTCCCTAGATATTTTGCTGCCTTTTCTCTTCCTCACTCACCCCAAGTCAAGATGCCTGGCTTTAAAAAAAACAAAAACCAAGCACTGAGAGCACACTGGAGCTGCAGTGAACAGCAGTGCAAACACACCCTTAGTTACAGCTAATGGTTAGGCTGGAGACAGCTAAATGAAATTCAGATAACATGCTAAGCCAAATTATGGTTTAGCTCACTGTGGTGCAGCAGCAAAAAGAAAGGAGAAGAGCAAAGCAGCTGTGATCTCTCTCAAAGCCCACATGCTCACATGTTTATGCTAAACTATGGTTTGGATTAGCTTGATGTTCATGCCAGGTCACTGTCAAGACCACCAGAGGTTCAGACAAGGTATGGCATAATATACTATTAAATCATACCCATCAGCAGCTCATTCCAAAACATCTCACATCTACATGGACTGAAAAGGTGGTGTTCAAAAGCAAGTTAAATCCTTTTCTTTTTTTTTAGCAGTGATGGGCAGGGCTCTTTTCAGGGGGAACTCACCAGAACTCACACCTCTCAGGTGAGTCCCAGCACCTCTCAGGTGGGCGTCTTTGCCGTTCTAAGAGAAAGAGGGAGGCATTCATAGTGAATTCCTGCACCTCTTTTTATAGAAAAATAGCATGAGGGGAACCTGTGGCCCTCCACATATTGCTAGACTCCACCTTCCATCATTCTGTAACCGCTGAGGTCTGCTGCCTAGGGATGATAGGAGTTGGAGTACAACAACTTTTGAAGAGCCACAGGTTTGCCATCCCTATTTTATAGCAAAAAGGAATATAATGAAAGTTGGCAAACTGCTTATCAGCAGGAAAAATGACAATTGTTCACACACGCTTGGTTGTTATTGTACTCCCTGTTGCTCAGCATTCATGGGGATAAATGACCTAACCATCTTCTAATCAGGGAAGTCGCATGTTTCTGATAATGTACTGTAATCTGCACTTCAGAAAACTTGATTTGAAACACAGTGTTGCAATTTTGCAAAGAAATTATTCGGCAATGCAGGAAATAATCACTTTAGCATAACCAGCAGATGTTTCTCCTCTCAGTTGTACTGTACAACAGAAGATGCAATAAAATAAAATAAAATTGAGGAACAAATGAATTTTCCTTTTGGTCATACTCTTAATCATAATCAATAAAATATTGGAACAATAGTAATACAGCTCTTCCCCTTGGAGATTTGAGCTGTTAATATCAATACAACAGTCCTGTGAGTTTATCCCAGAATATGTTCCTGGAAACATTTATAAAAAAAATACAGCTTCAATCAAGACAGTAATGGTATAAACAGGGCAAAGGAAATAGCAGCATTGCAACAGATGCTATTGATTAGATGCCTTAGGGAATATTCCACTTATTTATTTTAGGTCTAGTCAATGTAAATCAAAAGGCTGTGATGTTGTCAGTGAACACATATCACGAGCAATGTAATCCACTGTGACAGAGCTTACACTTTACTGACACTGCAGATCATGGCTTGGACATGGAGAAGTCATCTGTAGCAAACTCGGGCATTATAAACAGGGGGAGAACAACCCGATTTCAACCTCTGATTCATTGTGAACTATGATACCATTTATGCTGAAAACATAAGCCGATAGGGTTGCCTTTGGCTTACTGACTAACACATTTGAACTTGGTCCTCAATCATATTTGTGTGTGTGTTGGGAACTTAGCAGCTCATGTTATATCTGTACAGTAAATCTGCCAGTGCAGTGGTAAATCCTAGAAACAGCAGTGGGCACCTAGAAAATACAAGGAACAGGTTTAAATATGGTTGGCTATCTTTTCAGAAACTGTTGACAACCTGTGACATAAAACTAAATAAAAGCTAGAGAATGATCAAGAAAGGGAAGCAGATTCAGGAGGCTAATGAATGGGCACATCTGCAAGTGAGCTTTCAATGTTTGCATTCTATAAAGGTAAAGGGACCCCTGACCATTAGGTCCAGTCATGGACGACTCTGGGGTTGTGGCATTCATCTCACTTTACTGGCCAAGGGAGCTGGCATACAGCTTATGGGTCATGTGGCCAGCATGACTAAGCCACTTCTGGCGAACCAGAGCAGCACACGGAAACACCGTTTACCGTCCTACTGGTACCTATTTATCTACTTGCACTGGCGTGCTTTCGAACTGCTAGGTTGGCAGGAGCAGGGACTGAGCAACAGGAGCTCACTCCATCGCGGGGATTCAAACCACCGACCTTCTGATCGGCAAGCCCTAGGCTCTGTGGTTTAGACCACAGCACCACCCGTGTTTCCATTCTATATTATAGTACTAAACCCCAAATTATCCATAGAGTGGGGAATCCAGAGAATGATATCACCCCCTGAGTGGGAAAGGCTAGAGCTCAGTGGTAGTACACATACATGTGGAAGTTGCAATTTATGATATTTGGGTGTTTGAATCAAAGCTGGAAGCTTCTGTTGGGCTGAAGGTGGTTACTTTAAAGTTGTTAGTAAGTGACATGAAATTCACCTTGTTTGCTGAAACTGATCAAAAGTGAGGGATCCCATTTTTAAAAATTATTGCTGGGGTACATTTGTATATTACTGCTGGCACAAAGCAGGAGCGGTCATGCTTCCTTTCCTACGTTATATTTAGCTCAACAAAGAGTTCTTGAACTTGAAAGCCCGCACTTTGTTATATTGCAGTAATGTTGTTACACAACTGTTGTCTTTCTTTTGATTTTTTCTCTAATGGACTAGCATGGCTACATGCGCCGTAGAAAGAAGAAGGGGAATACAACATGCAGAACACTGCAGATAATGGATTCCTGATGACTTGAGACAGAGAAAATTCATTGTGAAGCATATATATGAAGGGCAGGGCATGTTAAATGTAAATGTGCCCTTTCCTTTGAAAAACAAAGCAGCCCTTATTATGTTCCCTCCCTTTGAATGGGAGGGGCAGTACTGAATATCCTGCATGTACCTGGACAAAAACAGAATAAAATAACTGTTTAATTTGCAAACTCAAACAAACCAAGGAAGACTTTTGTCAAGAGTTATCTGATGTTGGTTGCAATTCCAAACCAAGCAGGGAGAAGTGTGTGTCTCACTTGTTTTTATTTTTTAAAAATGTAGACCTTTGAACCACATTACTTGCCTGCAGTATTGCCATAATGTTTTCATTTTGCCAGCTCTGAGGTAGATTTTGGGTAGTGATAACAAGACAGAAATGTCAGAATAAATACAATAAAAATCAGATGTTAGTGTGGTCATGAACATATATAGCAGTTCTTACAAACTCTAACTTGGGAGTGGAGCTGTTTTCCCTCTAAGTTAAGTGGAGATGTTTTCTGCCTTGAGGGCTGTATTCTGGGCAGTCCTCTGGGAGGTGCATACAACTGATGTTTGGGGCCAAAGACAAAGGTGGGAAGAGCAATGAATGTGATTTTTTTTTTTACCTTCATAAAATAGGTGAATTTCTGTACGCACTTTACATGCACTAAACTGATGCATTAGAATGTGGGTAAAAAGACTTTTGCTTGTTCCTTATAAAAAAAGCAACATCGCTTCAAAACACTGTAGAATGTATTCATATATTCTTCAATCACATAATTTTTCCTCTTCACTGAAAGCTACATTTAATTGACAGTGAGCAATAAATCATGTGGAACATGGAGACCCAGTGTGCCACCACCTGGTGATGGAAATATACATTTTGGCTGAAGGTCGGAATCTGTAGAAAAACATTGTTTCCAGATCTTCAGTTGGTGTGCCTCCATGTATTTAATGAAATTACTCTGATTTATAGCAGTAAGGATCTGGCTCAGCAATGGCATGAAAAGTCATTAGCTTACAAATCAAATTCAGAACATCCCAATGCTTTTAAAAAATGCCCCGCATTCTTTTGCAACCCTGGGGGAGGGGGTCTGAAGATTTTTGAGCCTGCATACAAAGTAGGGAAACATGCAAGAAGGAAAAACAATGTACAAATGCCTCTGATTCACACAGAGAGCCTCCGTGGCTAGATCAGCCACATGGTAGGATGTGGGAAGAACTCCAGTGAGACTGTGCACATTTCTGCATTAAAGATGAACCTATTTTTGAACTGAGTTGCATCTGGACTGGCTCCACAAAACTGAATTATGTTCTTACTGGCTAGGCATTAAACCATAACCTACAATTTACATGTTCAGTGCCTAGTTCTGTTCTGTTTCCTTTGGTGAAGCAGTTTATTTTGCTACCACTATCACTCACTTTTAGGAATTATCTTAAGCTGTTAAGCTTTTTGGAGACAGATATGTCCAAGACTGTCCCCTAAGGGATCACATCTGGGGCTTGAATCCCAGATTTGAAATCCTATAAATGACCCTTAAGGCTCTCTGGAATCTATAAAGTATGCAGAGGGAATCTATGGCCATCCCGAAGTTGTTGGACTGCAACTCCCATCAACCCTGACCATTGACCACATTGGCTGAGACTGATGGGAATTGATGCCTGACAACTTGATGGCCACTGGTTTACCATCTTTGCTATAAATGTAGTGTGTAGATAGGTTAATGATGATTGCAGTTTAAATACACTCAGAGGCATTCCAGTGTTGTGCTACATATCCAGCCTTTCTTTTTCTCATGTACATTTCTTTTGAACTAATAGCCGTGATGGTTTCCAAAAACAACTGTGTTACAGAGTCCAGAGAAATCTATAAAGATTCTCTTGCAGCTGCTGAAGAATTGTTAGTTCTGTAGAGAACAATAGGTGGGGTATTTGGAATGTCAATAGGCTTCTTCCTTCTGTGTTGTTGTTGGTTTTTTTTTAATTTCTCAGCTGTAAACTATTGATTTTAGAGAACTTTAAAAATGGAAATATATCAGAGCAAGCATTAAAATCAGATTTAACTGTCTTGTGTTTAGTTTTTGTTTATAGACACAAAATGAGGCCACAGAAACTAGACAATTGCGTTGCTCTAGATATTGTGAAGGTCTAGAAGTATATAGTGAATGTTTACTAGTGAGGTTACTGTGGAAGGCTTAAAAAAACCAATTCTAGGGAACTGTTTCAACTAATGAACAATATTGGGCTGATTTGATCTATGTGAGTTTATAACTGTCATACCTGTACATTGCAGGTAGTGTTTTGTTACATGATCGTTGTATGTGTGGTCAAAGAGGACAGTGCCTTACTACTGAGCTCTCCTGAGCACTGTATTTTGGCAGTAAAATGCACTTTATTTAATTTACTTCTTGAAATTGTGTCCTGCCTTTCTTGTAATGAACTCAAGAAGTTCATTAGTACCATAGCTTGGGGCCATAGTTTTTCTGCCATAGCTTGGTAGTAGAGCATCTGCCTTGCAATCAGAAAGTCTCAAGTTCAATCCCCCGGTGTCTCTAGCAAGAGTTGGAAGAGACTCCTGCCTGAAATCTTTGCAGTCCATGTAGACAGCACTGAGCTAGATGGGCCAAGGATCTGACTTGCTATAAAGAAGTTTCCTTGGTTCCTACTGATATTTCACAAAGAAGGAGGATGGAAGTGGACTCATCTTCTTCTGTATTTTTTTTTGGGGGGGGGGTAGAGATTAACAACAGCAGCAGCAGCAACAACAACAACAACAACAACAACAACAACAACAACAATTTATTTATACTCTGCCCATCTGGCTGGGTTTCCCCAGCCACTCTGGGCGGCTCCCAACAGAATATTAAAAGCACAATAAAACATCAAACATTAAAAACTTCCCTAAACAGGGCTGCCTTCAGATGTCTTCTAAAAGTCAGGTAGTTGTTTATTTCCTTGACATCTGATGGGAGGGCATTCCACAGGGCAGGTGCCACTACTGAGAAGACCCTCTGCCTGGTTCCCTGTAACCTCACTTCTCTCAGTGAGGGAACCGCCAGAAGGCCCTGGGAGCTGGACCTGAGTGTTCAGGCTGAACGATGGGGGTGAAGATGCTCCTTCAGGTATACTGGGCCGAGGCTGTTTAGGGCTTTAATATATCTTCCGTCTCTATTATTGTATACAGCATAGGTGTCTTTCACACACTTACATAGAAGACTTGAATATGGAATACAAGAAAACGATAGCCACGGCCATTTCTTCACATGATCACAAAACTAGGAAATGCCACAGCACTACAAATCAGGGTAAAATAACTATGTGTTACCCTCCTCCCCCAACATGAGGCTGCTACTGAAAATGGAAACCAGGTGTTGAGCTGTGCATATAATTCTATTTGTCTCAATTCCTGCCATTGTTCTGATAGTGCTGCATGTAATGGCATAAGCTGACCTACATAATACAGAGAAGGGTGGAGGAATTCAATGTGATCTGCCATGTTGTAGTAGCATTTTTTGCAGAGTTCTGCAACCCGAGCTCAGCCAAGGCCTCGAATTTATTTTTCTTCTATGATGTAGAATCTATGCCTATTTGTGTGAACTTCTGAAAGTAATCAAGAGACAAAGATCATTTTATTACACTGAGAATGAATACTTCCCTTCTAGGGCTTTAATCACAATGAACTACTTTTCCGCAGTGAAGGAAGCCTCCGATATTTCAGCTTATTTGTTGAACGAGAGACTTGTACAGAATTAAAGAACGTAGAACGAACAGTTTCTTTGCATAAATAAAGACTCTGACTGTAGAATTTATCCTGACTCTCCAGTGTATATGATTTCCTGGAAACGCATGCATAACTTTTGTTAGCAAAATATACCCTAAAGGAAATCACTACATGCAATATTATGTTAGCAAATGGGGGGAAAGTAGGACGCAACATTTATCTGTAAAACTCAACAGTATAACTCTATTTAGATATTTCAGTTGGGACAATATAAGCCTTAAGCATGAGCAATATTTGTCTCTTTCCCCACAATGTATGCATTAAATGGCACAGGCTTGATCTGCTTCCTGTGACCACTCTTTCTAGTCACAGCTTCCTCTAAGGGTCTATGAATTCATGTTCCTTCTTAGGGGTGAAGGAGAAATTTGATTTTGCTTTCACTTTAATGACAAAATTATCTAACTTGCACTTCTCAGACCAAAATATGCATATATATTTTGGGGGGAGGGCATAAAAATGCAAATATTTGTGAATATAGCATTTAAAATACTTTATATTGAGGGAAATCACCAGCAAGAAAACTGTTTATTAGTCAAAACTCCATCCAAAAATGTATTTATTTGGAGAAAATTGCACTAAAATGCTGAAAAAGTTTCACGAGAATTTTAAAAAGATCACAAATTGTGCTGTGGAAATGTGGAGAACTTAATTTAAGATTGGAAACAGAGAAAGCAAAATTGACAAATTTGTCTATCTCTATTCTTTCTCCAACTCCCCCCCCCCCCCCGTCTTGATCCTCTTTGTGCTATTATATGCCATTCACTTGCATTAGCTGGTTGTTCACTGAGAACCCAAAGTTTTTTTCTCAGCAGTGTAACTTTGTAGCATATACCCCACCAAAAACCCCCACTTTCTATACTTGTATTTGTGGGTCCGCTTTGTCAGTTTGTTTCTCCAACTCTCTTTGACTTTAGTTTTTCCTTTGCATTTTAGCATATCTATAAAATGCTTGCAAGGCTTCCCAGTTTTATACTATTAGTGAATTTAGTAAGTGTATTGTCCACACTTTCATTCAAGTCAATGAGATATTTAGACAACACCAGAACTAAGCATCATTCTTGTGGACTCTCCTAGGATGCCTTCCCCCACCCCAAATTAATCTGGTTTAATGAATTATTAACCTTTCACTATGAGTTTTCAACCAAGCACGTATCCATTTGATTTTGTAATAATTTATTCCAATGCTAAATCTGCAAAAGTTATATAGTATATATAAAAATCTTATCTGCATGTATCTTTATTTTTTTAAGAGGGGAAGAAGAACATGGCACACTCCACGAAATCTCAAATTATATATTTGCAAAGTTTAAAATAATAGTAATAAACAAAATCTGAACAGTTCCTTTTCTTTTATTATGCTTCCTGTAATACTAGGGTAGACTGAAGGGCAAAAACAAAGCCTCACATTTATAATGTATTGTAAACAAACCAGTGTGCCCATGGCAACATTTAGTCTAACTCTGAGCTTTTTCAACACCTACGATGGCATTTATGTTTTCCTTATTATTCATATTTTCACAAGTTGTAATAGCAATAATGACCTTTGGGTCACATATTTCCTGTAAATTATGACCGAACCAGAACCTCATTTCCTCTGCATACTGTAGCTGTTAACTGCTATGCAATGCCTTCCTGGGCCTTCAGTTTTGCATAATGCCTAGTTAATCATTTTGAAAGAAACATATTTTCCTCTACCTTTTTTTGCAATATATTTTAGGCCTAGAGCTGAGGAATACTTATGAGTCAGATGAGGGCAAAATAAATGTTAGAACTTTTAAACTTTTGACTAGACTGCCAATGCAAAACATTTGCACTGGTCTGTAGATGTTCTGTGCCTGAAGTTCCCCTGTTACAAACTGGAATTACGGATGTTTGTTAGGAAGAAAAGATGCCACACCCCACTTCAAACAGGTGATTGCCTCTTTCAAAAACACCCTGAATGAAATCCAATGGTGTTTGTCCACCACTGGAACAAATGTCATTGGTGGAACAGATTCCTCCTCCCTCCACAGTCCTCTACATACCCCCAAATCTTCTCCAGAGGGTTGGGGCGCCTTCTGAAGCAGATTTGGATTGGAGGAGGTTCCACTGTGCAGATGGAACTCCAATTGTACTACATTGGGGGTGCTCCACCTTTACTCTTAGGGCGTTCGATGCCCATTGTTCCAGCCAAACACCAAACAGTACCTTATACGCACAGAATTACACATAGAAGAGCTGGGCCAGTGCAGCATAATTTTAGTGCTGTTTCTTGTTTTGGATCTTTCTCTTTCTTGGTTTAGAGAAGAGAGAATTCCAAAAGAAACATCACATCCAGCAAGTTAGAAATGACATTTCTGTTGATACAAATGCACCATAAACAAAGAATCATTGATTCAATTTTAAACCACACCTTAACCTAGTTTTCCCTTTCTAAAATGGAACTAATCATGCCTAGCTGAAGATCGGCAGCACGATCCTTTACATGTCTACTCAAAAGTAAGTCCAAGGGATTTAGTTGAATTAAAAAGCACGGGCATACGAGGAGTACTATACTGTACAGACAATGAAGATAGTGGCAACCTGAAGATAGAAACAAATTGTTGGACACAACATGTGGGTTGAACTATGGGACATTTTCTTTAAAACTTCACTGAAGCTCTCCCGAAGGGTGTTCCTCCCCAGAAAAAGCTCAACAACTTTGGTCATTCTAAAGGGTAGATCATTGCCAGTGTTTTTATAGTGGGAATAGATCGCAATCTCTTGGAAGTTGGACATCCCTGCCCTAAGGCTAGGTGCCTAACACAGGGTAGCCTCAAAAATGATCCCTATCTTGTCCCCACATGTAATCACAAGCCTGCCCATCATCTTGAAAGGCGCTTAAGGGAATCATCTAGCTGAACTTAAGTGTTCGCCTCTCAAGCATTCCTGCCTCACAAGAGGAAAAAGTCAAATTGGCAAAATCAACCATTTAACAAGCAGGCCTGATCTAACTGCCCCCCCCCCCCGCCTCCACACAGTGTGGAGTAGATGAAAAAACCAACATAAGAACAGCCCTGCTGGAACAGACTACTTCATCCTATGATTCCCCTATTGATGGGGGCTTTTAAACAGATATTCCTAGATAAACATTAAGGAGCCATATGGGATAGTACAGTAACACTAAATGTTATTGTGATTGATATGCTGTGCGTTATATCTGCTGTTCTTTCATATTTGCATATTGTTGTTGTTGGTGCCGTTTTACTGTACATGCCCTTGGGCACATTTAATTCAGAATGAAAGTTTATAGATCATAAATAAATAAGCAGAACCTCATTATTTCTGAATATTAATAAGCCTATTTTGCCAGATTCTGGGTTTTAGGCACTGTGGAGAGTATGTCAAAACACAGCTACACAACACGTGAATAATTAACTCCGGCAGCAATGCAGCAATATATGAGTCTGGAAGGAACCATATGACAACCACTTATGGTCTGAGAAGTACAATGTGATCGTGTTAGCTTCTTGCTTGGAGGTAGACTGTTGCATTTTGCTTTTTTAAATCCTTAATATAGCTTCACCATTCCCATCTTTTGAAAGAAGGTCCATCGGCTGGTGCAGCCTCCTCTTCCTCCTCTGGGGCCACAGACGTAACAGTCACAAATCAGCAAAGGTAACAAATCAGCAATCAGTGCAGATCTCTGAGCAGAGGTGCTAGACGCTGAAAGATTCTCACTGCTGTCAGCAACTGTGCTGCAGCATTCCATTAAATCTCCTGTAAGAAGATTGCAAAAGCATGCCACACTGCTGAATTGCTGCTACCCAGTTCTATGTGACCAGCCGGAGTTCACATAGCACATAGCAGTTTATTTCAGGGCATTAGGAAGAAGGCTTTAATTGTGCCAGGGAGGAGCTATAATCGTTCTGTTCAACTATCCAAACCATAATTGTTGCACTCTCTTTGTTATCATTGTTCATTTTTGTATCCAATTTCTGTCAGTATTCTTTCTGACTTACAGAACCAATGAAGCAGTATGAAGACCAGATCCATGCTGCATTTTTGAAGGAGCTGGTTTAATTAAAATGGTGGATGTTTAGAGGCTCACACATACTATGTTTTAGGTATACAGCAGTGGTGGGAAACTTCTGGTCCATGGACCTCAGTAGGCTTAGCATGGGTCCCGATTTGGCCCATGAGTCTCGTTTCCACACTTTCCTGCCCAACACATGACACAGCTGCCAATGAACAACTGAGAGCCTTAAAGAGGACTACTGTTTGGTGAGCAGGGCTTGCTGTCGCCATGGATCAACTGATAGGTGGTGAAAGCAGGGTTTGGAGTCAGTGTCAATCAGCTGATCAAGACTGACCAACCCTGTAGGAAGCAGCTGCACTATGGGGTTCACAACTTGGAGCTCTGGAATGCAGCCAAGCCCTACTGACAGCAAACACTATTACAGTGGGACCTCGGGATACAGACGCTTCAGGTTACAGACTCCACTAACCCAGAAATAGTACCTTGGGTTAAGAACTTTGCTTCAGGATGAGAAAAGAAATCGTGTTCTGGCGGAGCGGCAGCAGCAGGAGGCCCCATTAGCTAAAGTGGTACCTCAGGTTAAGAACAGTTTCAGGTTTAGAATGGACCTCCAGAACGAATTAAGTTCTTAACCCGAGGTACCACTGTATTATTGGGACACGGGTGGCGCTGTGGGTTAAACCACAGAGCCTGGGACTTGCCGATCAGAAGGTTGGTGGTTCAAATCCCTGCGACAGGGTGAGCTCCCATTGCTCGGTCCCTGATCCTGCCAACCTAGCAGTTCGAAAGCATGTCAAAGTGCAAGTAGATAAATAGGTACTGCTCTGGCGGGAAGGTAAACGGCGTTTCTGTGCACTGCTCTGGTTCTCCAGAAGTGGCTTAGTCATGCTGGCCACATGACCCGGAAGCTGTATGCCAGCTCCCTTGGCCAATAAAGCGAGATGAGCACCATAACCCCAGAGTCGGCCACGACTGGACCTAATGGTCAGGGTTCCCTTTACCTTTACTTTACCACTGTATTATGTTTGGATAATTGGGCTACTTTGAATGCGATCATTTCAAGATGAGTAACAATAAGACAATTACCATCTTGTTTGAAGTCTGCATCATTCACTGATGTCCAGTTATCTCTTTTATATTCAGTCCTTCCCATTTTCTTTTATATACAAAATGCTAGGTGACAGGTGTTTGTAGTCTAGTCCCAGGGCCAGATTTAGGTTTGATGAGGCCCTAAGCTACTGAAGGTAATGGGGCCTTTTATATGTCCAGCTGTCCTTTGTCAACAACAAATTGTCGCTGTCTTTGTTGTTGAATATATGTTATATGGTAATTTATGGACCTAATAGGTATCTAAAGCCATTTGCACATAACAAAATATGTATTTTATCAAAGTAATTGTTGAACTGAAATACAATTTTAGGGACCAGGCTAGCAGGCAGGGCCCGTTACTTACATCATAGGAGTCTACACAACACCAAACACTGTTGTTGTATGTAGGTTTTATTTTATTTGTTTTTTGTCTTATATTTTGGAAATGTACATTAGGTTTTTTTTCCTTTAATTTTTTTGGGGGCCCCCAAGAGAGTGGGGCCCTAACCTATAGCTTGTTTAGCTTATACGTAAATCCAGCACTGTTTAGTCCTAATTTGTTTCAAGTAAAAGGTTGGGTTTGACATTCACATCCTTAAAATGGATATCAGACTGGAGTCTTATCAGATATCTGTGTGCACTGAATGAACATCGCCTAATCCTTTAAAGGTTTATGATGCTCCAATCTCTGTGAGACACTGCAGAACTAATTATTTTTATAGTTTAGTTCCTATTTGGCAAATAATGTGCATTTGAATGCCAATTTGAAAATATAATTATCAAACAGGAAATGATGAGAAATAAGATTAACCAAACATACAGACAATAAACCCCTCATAGATACATAAAACTTGAGTGTAGTCAGACATGCACTCTAAAATTTAAGAAGGCTGATATCAAAAAGTGGAAGGTGAGATCCCATAGTCAGAAATCCTCAAAGAGAAGGGAGTCCAAGGTGGGCTGGAGTTTCTTAAAGGTTAAATACTGAAGGCATAAATGCAGACAATTCCACAGAAAGAAAAGTGTGAAGCATCTGAAGAAACCAGTGTGGCTGCATAAGGAGCTTGCAGGTGAGCTGAGATTTTAGAAGGAAGAAATAGAAGAAAGGGGAAATCACAAATGAAGGGCATACACGAGTAGCCAACAGTTGCACCAAGAAGGGCAGGTAAGGCAAAGCTCAGAATGAGCTCAGACTTGCAAGAGAGGCTAAAAATAATTTTAAAAGGGTTTATTTGGCTATGTTCAAAGTAAGAGACAGAACAATCAAGGAGTAGGTGCTCTGTGTGGAGAAGACAGAGAAATGCTTTTAGGTGACAGAAAGAAGGCAGAATTGCTCAACTTTACCTCTGTCTTCACCCAAAAGGAAAACAGTGGGCTAAATACAGCAAATCTGAATTGTTTTTCACCATACTAAGTTACATATTATATAAAATATTATAAAGAATATTATGACTGAATAATGCTTCAAATGTTGCTTTCAAATAATAATAACAACAATACTTTCAAATGTGTGAGGGGAGCAGCAGAAACACTTAACCCATCCGCTCTCCCAGTCTTTGTGTGTTCAATGCAATATGTGCAAATATCCTATCTACATAAAAAAAATGTATGTACGTAGGGAAGCCTGGATCATGCATTGGATTAATGCACGTGCAATGAATGTCTGAAGGTTGGGAGTAATGACTGTGTGCATGACCCCACTTTCCAGTTCAGAAAGGGCATCAGCTCCAGGTGGCCAAGATCTTTTGGCTCCCCAATAATTTATTTTTTTTGTGGGGGCAGCCTACCATGTTCTCTACCATCAGGGGACAGAAGAGGCCAAGCGTGACTTCAGTGACTGGCTCCTCCTCCTGGTGTGGAAGGCTACCAAGTGTGAGAGAGAAGCCACCTGCCACTGTGTTTGGCTGTGTCCCCTGACTCTTCCTGAAATGTCAAGTGATGTTGCACACTGAGCATGTGACGTCACACACACAACGCCCCTCGATCTTCGCTGCAAGTTGGAGCCTCAGCACTGCATTATGAATGGGTCCTGCAGCTCTTGGCAAGACAAGGGGAAAATGTGGGGATTTAAATGCTTTGGTACTTGGATGACCGTAATCTAATATGAGCCTTGTTTCTAAACAAAGCTCTGGTGTTACAAATTGATCCTGATTCAATGCCAAATTCTCCATGCTGAATGACCTTTACAGATTTGTTGACATGGTTCACTTTATTCAGCCAAAAACATAAGCAAACCCCAAAACAATTAGGTAGGATGAAGCTATCTTATACCCATGATGTCAATGACTGATGAGCAATAAACAATGAATAATTTGCAAAGCACACCTACTATCACTGGAAAAGAAGTTCATTCCCAGGATTCCCAGCTATTTGGACACAAGGGAGCAGTTTTCTTTCTAAATGGAAACTTAATCATTTCGGCCCTGGGCAGGAAAGCAGAACCTGTTCACTGAGGGACAGAGAACATGTAGCTATTTCTAGTTTTAAAGTGGGGGTGGATATAGGAGCCTCTCTTTCTTCAAAGTTATCACCTGTGGACCCTTTTCTGAGCATCAGTACACTTACATCTATATGGGATGATTGAAGCACTTTAAATACTGAAAATGAGCTGCATGTTTCTGAGAAGCTCAATTCAGTTGGAAATCTGCATGTGCCCTAAGACTATGTGTGGAATTTTGCTCTGCTCCGAACAATGTGTAGAAGTGCCTTTGTGATAATGGAAGAGAAAGAGCCTCCTCATGTTCAAATCAGTGTTGATAACAGACCCTCCAAGTGTTCCTATTTTCCAGGGATGTCCCTGATTTAGAGAAGCCTCCCCAGTTTCTGATTTGATCCTGGAATGTCCCACTTTTCTTTAGGATGTCCCTATTTTCATTGGAGAAATGTTGGAGGGTATGGAATTATCTGACCCCCGAGCTGCCTGAAGGCAATCCTGTATGGGAAAGGTCTTCTATTTTTATTTTTAAAAATGTTTAATGTTTTATTATATTTTTATATATGTTGGAAGCTGGCACTCATCACGGTGTCCCATGCACCAGAAGCGGTTTAAGTTATGCTGACCACATGACCTGGAAAACTGTCTGCAGACAAACACCAGCTCCCTCAGCCTGAAAGTGGAGATGACTGCCACATCCCATAGTTAAATTTGACTGGACTTAACCATTAAGGGGTCCTTTATACATGCAGAGGATCCATGAGGATGTGGCTGCTGACTTGGGTCAGAAATATCAAAGAAATATTAAGCTGGCCCTGTATATTCTTTGGATCATGATATGAAATAAGAAATCATCTGAGGAAGAGACAAAGCTCTGGGATAGAGCATGCAATAGTTTCTGTGCCTCAATACCCAGTTATAATTATCATGTAGCAGATTATGTGAAATGCCTCTGTCTGAGACCTCCGAGAACCACTGCCAGTCGGAGTAGACATATAGTCTGATCTCATGTTGGGAAGCTTCCTATGTTGTTAAGTTCTTTTTTATTATTATTAGCATGTAGGTGGTGCCAAAGACAACTTCCCTATGGTGGGTGATCCTATTCCTGTCCATAATGCATATAAATTTCTGCCTCATGGCTCTCTGGGATCATGCTGTGAATCTCCACTTTACATTCCTTGCAGCTTCTTGCATGGAGATTCATAGGCTGATGGTGGAGGTCTACACAGTAAGTACTTCTATATAAGCATTTGTGGGATATCAGTCTTCATGCAAAGCAAGGAGGGGCATTTGTGATGGTTTCCCCATACTTACTTAGCACATGCTCCAGCCCCGAGTCTTTGCAGCAGAAAAGGTATTGTTTGTTCAGAAGTCCATTCCAGCTAATATCTCAGCATGTTGTGCTATAATATAACTTGGCTGGATTCAGTAAGTGGAAGTGCTTTTTAATTTAAACTGTAGACAAAGTCAGTATCCCTGTAAACCTTCAGTCTGGAACAATTTGGAAAGTTTCCTTTGATTTCCTTCCCCGACTTTATTTTTTTATATATAAAAACACTGTCTTAATACAGTAACAGTAAAGGAGCTGGACCTAGTCAAAAGACTTTGTAAGTAATCCAATTTTGAAACTAGGTGGTGTGATTGAACGATCAAAGCTCTAATAATAGGCTTTTTTCTTATGAAAGGCCAGAAACTGGGACCATGCCCATCTGTAGTTCATATCAAAGACTGTAAATAATCGGGGAGTGTAAATAATAGTTAAAAATGTTTCACAAGATTTCCCATTGCTCTTACATGGATGACCTGCAGTCAAAATTGCACACAGCTTCAGAGTGAGATGCTGACGGTTGAAGTTAAAGCAGATTATTGGTCAGGTGGAAGATCATCATAAAACAAACATTCTAAAGATGATAAAATAAGATGTCTCAGGAAAGATTCAAAGAAAAGTTCACATGTTGCCTTATTCACCAACATATGTGCTGGTGGAGTTCATTTCATTTCTTTTGTATGAAGCCTTTACACACACACACACACACACAGAGAGAGAGAGAGAGAGAGAGAGAGAGAGAGAGAGAGACCCCATACTCAAAGTGGCTAACAGCAAAGAAACAGGGATGCATTTCAAACAAACACTACAAAAGCAGTTTCATAATAACACAGCAAAACAATAATGTAGTAACAATTTCATAATAATGTAGCAAAACAAAAATACAGTAACATACAAAAAACCCCCACATTTCAATGTTGTTGTTTAGTCGTGTCGAACTCTTCGTAACCCCATGGACCAGAGCACGCCAGGCACTCCTGTCTTCCACTGCCTCCCGCAGTTTGGTCAAACTCATGCTGGTAGCTTCGAGAACACTGTCCAACCATCTCGTCCTCTGTCGTCCCCTTCTCCTTGTGCCCTCCATCTTTCCCAACATCAGGGTCTTTTCCAGGGAGTCTTCTCTTCTCATGATGTGGCCAAAGAATTGGAGTCTCAGGTTCAGGATCTTTCCTTCCAATGAGCACTCAGCGCTGATTTCCTTCAGAATGGAGAGATTTAATCTTCTTGCAGTCCATGGGACTCTCAAGAGTCTCCTCCAGCACCATAATTCAAAAGCATCAATTCTTTGGCAATCAGTCTTCTTTATGGTCCTGTTCTCACTTCCATACATCACTACTGGCAAAACCATAGCTTTAACTATACGGACCTTTTCAATACTGCACATATAACACATTTCCATACGGCACATATAACAAGATTACCTAAACTTCATGCAGGATCCAATAGCAAAAATAACAAGGAAGCTTCACAGTTTCACCTTAGTCCTAGAAACACCACTCTCATTATGTTGCTCACCAAGAGTTTAGTTGCTATTCTGCTCTGGTAATGATTTAGACCCTACATATCTGTGCAAGATGCCAGGCATGGGAAAAGTAGTAGCAAAATATTTTTGTGTGTGAAGAAAACTTGATCCCTTATAAGCAGGTGAATGTAGACTGCTGAAAATGGAGACTAATAATTAGTAGTCTGGATTTATGTGAATACATAAATGACATTTGGAAAACTGGGGTATGACATCAAAATGATTTATTGCCTCACAGAACCAGTAGCATCCATAATGCCCCCAAGTGTATGTCAGATTACTTAGAACCTCTCATTTGGTCAAAAAGACAAAGTACCAAGGCCCTAGAAAAACATTCTGTCAATGCCAGTAAACACACACACACACACACACACACACACACACACACGAAACACATGCACAAGTAGGGTTGCCATACGTCCAGAATTTCCCGGACATAGGCAGAATATGGAAGTCTGAAGAAGTGTTTGGCGGAAATTATTGGAATGTGTATGGCAATTTCCTTAAAATAGCTCAAAAAGTCTTAATTTATTTTGCAAACAACAACTTTGCCCAACTTTGTGTCTGGATTTTCACCATTTGAAATATGGCAACCCTGGCACAGTCCTTCCAAGGGTCCCTGCTCTGAAATCTTCAAGTCCTGTCAGAGTAGTCCCATTTACTTGAGCAGCATCAATCCACAGAAAACATGAACTAAGCAATTGTTTAGTGAGCATGTGGGCGTTTGAAAAGGGCTGTGTTGACTTTCTGTGAAGCACAGGGTTTCAAACCAGGCTTTCTGACATGACATCATATTGAACTGCTAAACTATGACATACAGCATAATGTCAAGATATGCTGCAGTCATATAATCTCTCTCTTCTTGCCTTTTGTCAAAGCACCCGGAGATTCAATAACATTTAAAATCTGCACCACACGAATAAATTGCAATATGCTTTGCTTGAATGATTTATCAAATAACTATTCAGATATTGCTTGTTGACTTTGGCCATATACTATCTGTCACAGATAAAATGTCTGCATTATGGCTGGGTATAATCACTTCACTGGTTTGTAAATCTGGGAAGTCTCACAAACCCATGGGATGCCTCTAGGTTGTTAAATTTTTGATCTTTCTACTGAGTTTAAAATTGTGTCCAATCACCTTTAGGCAGACAGCTTTGTTTTGACTATCTGAAGAGGTTTTTTTTTAATTCCTTGTTTACTCTGACTGCCCCCTGGTATAAATTTCACTCTAGACACAGCATTTTCAAACATCTGCTTCTTGCTGGTCATGCCAGTTTGAGGATATTCTAATCCCTTATGCTGAAGATGCGTCAATTTGGCTCGAGGTGAATTTTGTAGGATGGCAAAGTCTAAAAAGACTGCTGCTTCCTCTAGTCTGCCATTATGCATTCCCTCTTGATAAAACACTGCTGTGTGTATATCTGAGGGGGAAAGAGGGTTGCGAGTGACATTTGAGCCTTCTGAACATTTACATCTTCCCTATGTATTAGTACATTTATTTTTAAATGGTGGTTAAGAACCCGTGTCTATGAACAGATTGCTGAGCTGCAGATGGCATGTTTCTTAAAATAATGCTTGGTTTTTCAAAGGTACTAAAACCTAATTTCTATTTCATGCAAGCATGTGAGTACAATAAGGTCTTTTCAGTTCTATATTGGTGCTAAATAGAGTCTATGCAGTTCCGTAGGATAAATTAAAGCTGTGTACTGGAAAACATTGTTGGGGCTGAGAGCAAAATGTGCTCTCAACCTTTGAAACTGGGAGTGCTTTGCATGTACGTATTGCATACCCCTCAACTGTTCCAGTTTGAATGGGGCATCCTAGAATTACTGGCTTCTGATTGGATCCTGGAATGCCCCAGAGATTTTTTGTCCAGCACTGTGGTGCGAGTCAGCTGACTTGCACCAGAGCACCAGACCAAAAGACGTTAATTTGGGGGCTAAATGCTCTTGCACGAATCAACTGGCTCACACAAGAACACAGGACAGAAAAATGAGCATCCCAATTTTGATCAGCGGGATATTGGAGGGTATGGTATCTGCCTAGGCCAAGGGTGGGGGAACTGTTTTCAACTTGTGGAGGACTTTCTGAAGGGGCTGATGTGAAAGTAATGGGTGGGGCCAAAGGCAATAGTGGGTGGAGCGTGTGCACGCATGTACGTACACACACACACACATACACACACACACTTCATCTGGGCAAGCAAGAAATATTCTCACAGTCAAGGACACACTCTAGCCAGGTAAAAATATCTAAGAAAGGTATACAGCAGAACTGGTGAGAGGTGTGGCTTAGGGAGTCCTGAGATTCAGATAGAGAAGCCTAAATGGCCACATTTGATTATTTTTATTTTATTTCTTGAATTTATATACCGCCCTATACCTGGAGGTCTCAAGGCAGTTCACAGAACAAAATCAAAATATAAAAACACAAAATATATAATAAAAATAAAAACAACAACCCAATAACCTTCCCTCCCCCAAATCTCCCACATTTTAAAAGAGCATAGAATGTCAATCAAATCAGCCAAAGCCCCAGCGTCATTATGTAGCTGCTTTTGGAAGCTGCTGGGACCACCACCAATGTCTGCCTTGGTCTGCCTCTCTCTGTTGTTGTTGTTGTTGTTTTTTAATCTAGTGTCCAGTGCTCTGAATAAGCCCCACACCTGCCATTTTAATTTCTCATAGTGCTCTGAAATTTAGGAAATTAAATGTTTCTACATAATGCTGCTTGTTCAGAGTATTGCTTCTGCCCACCACTATTCCTTCCATTTATTCACAGATCCTCCAGTTTTCTTATATATCTTAATAAATAACCTCTTTTCCACAATGCTGTTATTTCCTAAGTTTTCTTTATGGATGTGCTGGCAACAGTATATTGGTCCTGTGCATGCATCCAGGCAAGAAAAAAAAAGAAAAAGGTGACTGTTATGTCCATAATGACTTTTTTGGATGGGCTTTGCAAGCAGCAAGAACCCGCCTGGCACAGGAAGGACAAGATGAGCTTGGATCCTGCTGTTTTAAGATTGCATATGGGCTACTACTGCACAACAAGATATAGGACTCCAGAAAGAGAGAATAAATATTTCAAATTTAGCATTTAAAAACTGCCTGGAAAAGGTAGGATCTGTGCAAGTTTTCAATGTACATACAGTACATAATGAAGTGTAATTAGGTAGGCATTACTGGGGCTAATCCCATAGGTGCCAACTACAGAGTGCTTGGCACCCACAGCATGGACTCTGACACAACTTCCGTTTTCTACCGAAAGTCACGTTGGAGGCCTGAAGCAACCACTGAGGTGACGTCGGACGCTCTGCCAGGCCTCCAATGTGATTTTGGTACTGGAAGCCATGTCAGAGGTCTTGCAAGGCCTCAGATGTGATCTCCTAGGCCCCATGAGGCCAAGGAGATCATGTCAGAGGCCCTGCCAGGCTTCAGAAGTGCCACTGTGGAGCATCGAAGTAACTTGATGTCATGACATCACAATGTCACATTGCGGATGCCATTGGGGACCCATAACCTGGGGGCCAAGTTGGTGGCCCAGGCTTATCCTAGTTTTTCTTTAAAAGGGGGGTGAAATGTTTTGAGTTGGATTCATTCTACAGAGTTGTGAGTTCATCTTACATATGGTTGCCAAATGCATGGTAACCATATGTAAAGACTGCAGCTGAGGGATCAGCCTGGCAACCCTGAGACCACTGGATAATACAATGTTTTAAACTGTAACTGTTGTTAGAATGCTTTAAAATAATAATAATTGTGGATGTCTTTGCTGCCCTGGACTCCTTTGGGAGGAAGAGCAGGATATAAATCCAATAAATAATGTATAAATAATAAATGCAAGAGGAAATTTAATCCACAAGAAACTGAATGGAATTTATTCTCTTTCTGATGTTTCTGCCATCATTTTTAAGTTAGCAGGGTTTTATGTCATGTTTGGTAAATTCATATGACTTGCAGTTGGTCCTGGGCTACTTTTGTTTTGGGCTGATGTATGCTTAGCTTGCTGGGGAGTAGTTCACTGTTTTAGGACTGACTCATTGTGCTTTGTATTTAAATTAAAAAACAAACCATTTATATTCCAGGTATAACCAGTGAGGATGGCCAGTTAACTACAGTCAATGACTGCAGACCTACAATATTTTGTGGGCATTCATCTGTCTCAGGAAACAATGGAGTGTACCTCTGGGGGTGAGGTCAAATTGCTGGAGAATCACAGTGCCTGCTGTGGCTGTAGACCCGTAACTTGTAACTGCTGCCTCCTGTGTTGCTTTTGTTGTGTTAACAGCACCAAAGTGACCTCTCCAGGGTGCATGGAGGCCTTGCTGATGTGGTCCAAAGGAAAGCAGAGCAATACATTAGGTACCAGCTTGGCTGCAGGAGTTGCCAGAAGGAAACGTACAAGACACCATACATCTTTGGGACTCCACTCTGGATATGTGCAGGGCTACTCCTTATCCTTTTCTTCTTCTGAAAATGTCCCACAAGGCAGCAGGTGCTGATTGTTCCTTGGGGTTTACTCTTGAAGCCTGTCTCACAAATGCGTATAGCTGCAAGGCAGTGGAGTTTTAGGATCAGAGTTTTCCTTCTAGATCAGGCATAGGGAAACTTGGTCCTCTAGATGTTTTGGGACTACAACTCCCATCATCCCTGACCACTGGTCCTGTTAGCTAGGGATGATGGGAGTTGTAGTCCCAAAACATCTGGAGGGCTGAGTTTGCCTGTGCCTGTTCTAGATGGACTACCTTGGACTACCTTTCCTGGTTGACAAGCCCCATCTGCCCCTTATTTCCCTCTACAGCATGTGCAGTAACTGCCTTCTTGAACATTAGACCCACTGTTGATCTTGTCTGCTCAATCCACTGGCACCTGAATTCACATGCAGGAGAAGTCCCTGACTCACTGAAGATTTGAGACCCATCGGCTACCCTCACCTGGTTTAGCTAGCCAGTTGAAGCCATTCCTGGGGTGTGACTGACAGCTTCTAGGAGCTGCAAGTGAGAGCTGACTGCAAGGTGGGGACCAAAGGTTGACAAACCAGCCCAGAAGAAACATGATGGGTCTACCACCAGAGGCAATACCCCTCCCATAACACCCCATACACAGACCTACAAAAGATAATTAACTATTGCCAGCATTTCCTACTTTGCTTTCAACAATTCTTCTCCAACCTGATACTCTCCAGTATTTTTGGACTACAACTCCCATCAGGCCCAGCCAATGTACAGGGATGATAGGAGGTGTAGACCAATAATTATGGAGGACACCATGTTGGGGAAGGTTGTTTCAGATGTTATAGCCTTCACCATGGATATGTTTACAAAACAACAGGTCTAGCTTTCATGGGAGTACTCTGTAAATATGGATTAGAAAATGCCATGATTACATCAAATATTAATCATGCAAAAGTTATATGCTTTCTCTCTCACAGTGTGCCATTTTATCTAGTTACAACATCCAGGAAAGGAATATGTAATTATTAATGTGATTGTGTCAGTATTTTTTAAGGAGGCAGAATCTTGTACTTCATATGCTAAGTAGGTGGTGGTGGTGAAGCATTTGAGATTTGTTTACACTTTGTCTAAACTGCCATTTGACATTTTCTGTAATTAGGAGGCACTTTTGGGAAAATGCTTGATTTAAACTGGGTTCCTCCAGAAACGAAAGTGTTTTCCCTCCTTCCTTTTCTGTCATCACAAAGTGAACTGGAATGCTAAGTCATGAATATTCAATATGACTCTCACATATTTAGCTTCCCTGCTCTTATTAACAGTTATGGAAATGCCATTAAGAGCTATGTACCTCTAGCAGTGATCACACATTATGTTCTCTATTCAGAACATCTCTATTAATGTGTCAAGGGAGATGTTTGCAGTCCCTCCTGCTGTCTCTTCTCATTCTGCTAAAATCATCTTTCTCTTCCATTTTTCTTTCATTCCCATCAACACATTATCCCTTGGCTTAAGAGTCTGCTTTTACTCTCTGCCACTTCCAAGTTTTCATCTCTCATTCTCCCACCCACCCGTTTTTTCTTCCTTTCATTTCTTCTGCTTCATGAACCCAGTGTAGGCTTTGTGGCATTCTGGAAAAATGGGGATGTGTTGGATTGTCAGTAAGAAAGGGCTCTGAATCTGAGAGGTATTCCATAGGTATAACTGGCCCCATGGTCCAAGATGTCAATTCAGGACCCCAGATTGGACCTTATTCAGCCTAGATCCTTCCCTGAATCAATTCAGTAACAGGACTAAAGTTTAATTAGGGTTTTAAGAACCCTAAACAAGCATATGATCAGGAAGGAGGTGGGGAAAATCAAGGTGCTGGCATCTCCTCCTACTTTCCTAACTGAGAGCAGGAGAGTTCAAGTCTGTTGGGATCTGCTTCCCTAGCATGTTGCCTGCAGACTCCTGCAGCTTTCATACGCAAAGTCCCACCCCACAAAAGTCCTGCACTGATCCAGGTGCCATGATCCAGTTTTGTCCAAGCCCGGATCCCCCTGAATCAACACAGTTTGCTTTGGGCTTTGGCTGAATCCAGTGTGAAGCCCTAGTATTCCACAATTGTAGTTTTCTTAGATGTGCTTTGCATGCAATAGGGCCCAGGTTCAATTCCTGGCATCACTACCTATGCCAACTATTTGCAACCCCAAAGCATCTGCAGTAGCAGGACTTGGAAGCATCTTTGCTGTAATTTGACAGCTGCTGTCAATCAAAGTAGGCAATACTAGACCAATGTTCTGATTCCATATAAGGCAGCACACCCACACACCCATGTGGTCTGGGTATAGATTGGGTATAGAATTAAAACAGGTATTTGCTCTCATGAACCAGCCTCCACTGTGTTTATACACTATTTCACTATGAATGAACATCATGTTAAGTTTCCTTTGCACATTTCTGCTCTTTTCTAAGCCTTTCTTGCAATTATTCTTAGCCTCTGGTTTTCCAAATTTGAGCCAAGTTCTGATAAACTTTAAGCTTGATTTAAGACCAAGAGACAATAAGCATAATGTTGTTAGTCTTTTGTTTGCTTGTGGCTGAAAGAATTGCACTTTTATTGGGAGAGAGAGAGGAAACAGGCAATTTTGGCTTGATTATAAAGAAAATGTTGTGGCTCAGGATATTACAAGACTTCAGACTGTGTCCAGCAAATTGTAATTACATGCAGTCAAAATAATCCTTAATGCATAGTGGCACTCTGGGGGTCAGTCTTGGAGTGTGTTTGCATTTACTGAGCAGGTGGGCCAGAGTTATAACGAGGTGGCAGATAGTTCTGGGAAACTGTTCCAACTGTTCGCTGAATAATCTCGCCATCCTTCCACCATCCATCTGCCATCACTGATGCACATTTGTAATGTGGCTTGCGAACACGAATGCTATGAATTAAGCCTCAGCGTCACACAGGGTCGGGTTTGAATGGGTTGTTGATTCTGCTGATTATATAAAACGGTCCTCTGTTAGAAATCATCAAGCATGCCGTGGCTCTTGTATTCCAGATTTGGGATTAATGGAATATGTTGACATTTATGAGCTACTGGTTCACTGTTAACTTTGCTTGCCTTAAATAGATAACACACATTAGTGGAGAGAGGGATAAACTTTCCTGCTTTGCTCCAGTGTTAATCAGTCAACTGCCCCCTTGTTGTTTATCTATTGACCTTCTCAAGAAGAGGGCAATCCACAAATTACAATGGAGCTATAAAAGCAAGTTTGTTCCCCCAAAACATGTTTATTATCTATTTGGGCTAGAAGACTAACATCTGATGAAGCTTAACTTGGATGACTAAAGGAGAATTAGGCAAACTCATGAAGGATAAGGCTATTAATTACTGCTAATCACAGCGACTAAGTTCTGCCTGTGTGTTTGGAGGCAGTGCGCCTCTTGGGTGCCAATTGCAGAGAATCAAAAGCAGAGAAACTGCTGTTTTACTCAGATTCTTCTTGTAGGCTTCCTATGGGTATTTGGTTGGCCACTTTGAAAACTGGGTGTTTGGACTAGATGGGATGTTAGCTTCATGCAGA
Organism: Podarcis pityusensis; assembly: GCF_964106645.2. NCBI lineage: Eukaryota > Metazoa > Chordata > Lepidosauria > Squamata > Lacertidae > Podarcis > Podarcis pityusensis. The sequence continues at coordinate 40,931,414 of NC_138035.1, read as the reverse complement.
AGGTCTCTTCTTATATTCTTAAAGTAGTTTTGTGCATGCACAGAGTTTTTGATAAGGTGCGGGGGAAGGGGGAGAAGTTTTCACATATGCAAGCCACTCTTCCTGCAGCCCAAAGCAATAGTTTAGGAAGAGTTTCACCAGTTGATTCTCCTGTTCAGTCATTTGTGTTGAGGTGGAAAATAGATCTGACCCGCTTGTGGGTAACTAATAAAAGAATTAGCTGACCCTTAGATTCAAAACATGGGGCTTTGCACACTCTCCAGTGGGAGAGAGCCCTCAGTAGAGTTTAAAATACTCTCAGAGTTAACTAGCGGCATAGTGTGGAATGTAGATTGCTAAACCTTTTTGCATATCACATTTAGTCTGCTTACAGCTCTCCCCCCCCCCCCCTCTTGACATGAGCAGGCCACACACAGTTGAGTAAGTTTAAAATAATTTACTTACTAAATCCAAAGGTCTGGTCCAACTGTTATTCCATGTGGCAGCAAGGAGAACACAGGCAGATTACACTTGGGTGCAAAATACAGCATATGGTTTCAAACATGCAGTTCAGATACAACCGTCTTGGTGGATTACATGGTAAGAAGAGAATGAGGAAAGGGAATGGAAGAAGCTTCATTTCCTCTCTGCTGGAGTTGAGGGGACATGACCACTAGGAAGAGAACCCTATGGTCCCAACTTCTTCATGCACTAACTAGTACCCATGCATAGTTATGTTTGATTGCAGTTTCCCACAACATGGAGGTGGGAATGTAAGAAGCCACTGATTTTCATCCTGACTTGTGTTTGTTGCATGTATCACTATTTCTGTTCTACTGCAGTTTGGTTTCTGACAAAAGCTATGTTGGCTTACCCTGGCTGTTGATACTTCAAATGTGTGTTTCCCAGATCTACCCCATTCCTGTGACTGTACTTATTTAACTGTTTTTAATTTTTGGATTTTAAATTATTGTAACTCACCCTGGGACCTGCTGGTGAAGGCTAGGTATTAGATTTAATAATTATGATAATGATGATTGATGGTGTTAAAAATAAAGATAAAGTTATTTGGCTTGCTGTCCACTGCGGCAGAATTTTATGTAATTAGTCATGTTATTCTACACCAATCATTTTCTGCAACGGAAACACAGTACAAGTGTGTGGAGGGAAAGCATCGGTTCTATATAATTTGAGAACTGAAAACAACTGCAGTGATGGATCCCGACTGTATTTTCCTAGAATGATTTTTGTTCAAGACATGGGATGAATATTTGAACCCTGACAATTTCCATTTCTGTTGGAATTCTCTAACATCCTTACATGGGGGTAAGAGAGCTTCACTTACTGGTCCTGTTTATTCTGTCACACACCCTGCCAGCTCTCCACCCATCAAAGGACCAGGGCTGAAAAGGGGAGCCTATTCTGATCTCTGCTAGCAAGTTCTCCCCTACACAGGCAGAGTAGTCTCCACATGAAGGATGATGGAGGCAGGTGACAGAAATGTGATAGAAGAGGTGGAGCCAGAAATCATGACCCCACTTTCCCCATGTTCAGGTGAGGCGAGAACAACTCAATTGCTTTTCTCTTGGAGGTATTGGAAGATGCTGTGGCCTAGATTCCATTACTTTGCTCATGGCTGGTAGATCACACACACACAAAAAGCCCAAGACCATATAAACTGATTTCAAGCCCACCAACATTGTTAGTAGCATTGTGGCATTCAGCAGATCTCTAAATCTAGTCTATTGCATTCCCTGCCCCTCTGCACAATCATCTCTTTAATATATATAGCTTAGCTAAGGAAAGAAAAACAACAGAAACCAGTGGCCAGATCCTGCCACTATGTGCAAGCTTTGAGATTAGTTAGCCATTACTGTGCTCTCAGTATTCTAACTCAATATAATGGAATGTATAAATAAATCCAGAAATTGCATTGTAATTAATATAACATTTCTAGAACAGCTGTTTCAACCAAAAGGCAGGTTTCTGAATTTTTTTCCATTAACTGGCATACATTCTCATTCATTTTCTTCTTAGATGATCTCTAATCTTTTTGTATATTTTTGCATACATTTTGATTTTTTCCTCATGTTGGGTTTTAACTTGCGCCTTTGGAAACTTGTGACCTCCAAATCTGTGGCCTCATTGTTGAAAGAATTGTTCAAATCCCTCATCCACCTGGGTCAGAAGTTCTAAGCAAAAAGAAAACATATACAAATGGGGGGGGGGGGGAACCATTCTTTATCATGCCTACAAAATTCCATATGGGTTCATGTGAATTGCTAATGCAGAAATCATCATTCCTTTTCTATTACTTTTTTTAATTTTACAAAGTGGCCCTTAAAAAAGCAATTAATTGCATATCCTATATGCACTATGCACAGATGGCTAGTAAATATGTACTGTATACCAGTCAAAATAAAGAATGTACAGAATTGGATACATACAGTTGGGACCTGTTCCTGTTTGTTGTTCCAGTCAGCCAATCACATTCTCCTCCATAATATTCCATTCCACTTCCCCTCCACACAGTTTTCTATCACTCCTTCTCTGTGGTGACTAAGCATACTCAGTCCCAGGGATGGCACATCATGTTTCACTGCTTGAGGCTAAACTGCTTTGCTGCTCTGCCACTCGCTCCACTGCCTGTGCCTTTGTCTCTTTGCAAGATCTTGTGCAATTTCAGCGAGATCTTGCAAAAATAGTATCGGTGTTGGTATCTCTTCTCCACTGGCTGGCGGTGGCACAGGCAGGTTGCCACAGAGGCATCACCTCAGAGGCTTTTATTGGCCAAGGCAACAGCCTCACCCTGCCCAATGGCTGTACCAGGCCTGCTCAATTCTCATTGAGCTGTTTTGCCCCCCCCCCTTATGTTTCCCCTCACAAAATTTTTTTCCTGAAAATCTTGGGGGCATCCCAGATCTGCTAATGTTTCCCTCTTGTGCTTGTCTTTGTCTGGTGCTGTTTGAGTGATGTAAGCTCAGTGACATAAGAGCAGCTGAGCGACATAACACTCAGAAATGAAGAGAGCAATTAAGACCTGCAAATACTAGTACTGTTGCAATGCGGAGTGCTGCTTGACAGGATCTCAGCTACTTGAATCTGTTCCAGCTCCTTTTTGTTGCTTGCTCCTCCTTTAAGATTTCCTCCTAAGGTTCTGTTGTATATCTTCAAACAATAGAATCCCCCCCAAACTTGCTGATTTCTCATGTATAGAGTTGTTGCTGTTTTGGCAGCATTTGGCACCCACTATATCCCTTACAGGAAGGGACGCGGGTGGCGCTGTGGGTAAAACCTCAGCGCCTAGGGCTTGCCGATCGCATGGTCGGCGGTTCGAATCCCTGCGGCGGGGTGAGTTCCCGTCTTTCGGTCCCAGCTGCTGCCCACCTAGCAGTTCGAAAGCACCTTCGGGTGCAAGTAGATAAATAGGTACTGCTTTATAGCGGGAAGGTAAACGGCGTTTCCGTGTGCTGCGCTGGTGCCAGCTCGCCAGAGCAGCTTCGTCACACTGGCCACGTGACCCAGAAGTGTCTCTGGACAGCGCTGGCCCCCGGCCTCTTAAGTGAGATGGGCACACAACCCTAGAGTCGGACACGACTGGTCCGTACGGGCAGGGGTACCTTTATATCCCTTACAGAGCTACAATTCTCAGTGTGGCTTAACAGTCAATAGCTCTTCCCAGGAAACCCTGTGAAAGTATAACTTTGCAAAGGGAATAAGGGTTTCCTAACAAGTCTCAGCACTGTTAATATACCCAGGATTCTTGGAAGGGGGGGGGGCAGGAAGCAATGACTGTTTAAAGTGGTATGATACTGCTTTAAATGGATAGTGCAGATAAGGCCTAAGCAATGTGGTCAAAAATGATACTGTCAGAGTGCTGTATTAAAACTGTATTAAAACTGCTGTATTACTTTTTTAAAAATGTTGTTTCACAGAATCATGGAATCATAGAATTGTAGAGTTGGAAGAGTTCATGTTTGCAATCTCTTTTATGGAACTTGTTGCATCGTAGATCTGTTTTGTCTTATTAGGTAGTTTGCTGGAGCCCATCCTGGGATCAGTATGATGAAAGGTGGGCTTAGAAATATACGTAAATGAACAAATAAAATTACTGCAGAAATTATGAAAATTCCTACCCTATTAAGTCAATTGCTCATCCTTTCGGCTGTCCATGTATCTCAGCAGAATAACCAAAGCTCAGCAGAATTTCAAATCTAGCCTATATTGTATCCTTTTTTTTTTTTTGCTATGTTTTCCCAATGAACTTAAGACATCACAAAGAGGACTGCCTTTTACTCAGTTAGGGCATATGCTAACTCACAGCTCTTCTGCAGTTAAAGACAGGGAACATTCCTAGTCTACCTGGAGATGCCATGGATTGAAAATGGGACATTCTGGAGGCAAAGCATCTACCATTGAGCTATCAGCCTTTAATATTTATAATAACAATAAAAATAAATTAAAAATCCTAACAGACAACATTTGGAGCTGTATGGTCTACTCTAACTTGCAGCCTCTCTCAAGGGGTTCAGGCAGGACCTGTCTTTTCCAAGTCTACCTAGAAATGCAATGGATTTAAGCTGATATCATCTCTGCACGCAGTGGATGTTAAAGCAACTTGTAAGGGGTAGGAGAGCCTTGGAAATTGTGTGATGATGTGACAGAGGTCTGTAGCTTAGAGGGGGAGTTAGTGGAAACTACACAAATCTTTCTGTGAACAAACTGCTTTGTGCTTCAGATGCCACTCAGATTTTGGAAGAATTCAGAGATTATCAGAATCTTCTGCACCTCTTGTATATATTTTCTGACTTGGAAATATTGGGGAAATGGATATATGAATATACCAACTATGATGCTAAAATTCTACTGGAATTACTGAAAAAACATTATTTATTAAAAAGAGAGGTCAGTGACTTTCATATGCAAGTGTTCTTTTTCTAAATGCATAATCAAAACTCACAGTTTAATTAGCAATTCATTCTTAAGGCAGAATCCTCCTGGGATGTCTCCAAGGTGGATTTGAGAGTCGCAGCATAAATCTCATCTCATCACAGCATCTAATCTAATTTTCAGTGCAGAACTGACATTTCCCCCTGATGCATCCTGAAATTGAAAAAGGAGGTTGCAAATGTCATTTCTGTGCCAAGGCTTTCGTATTAAACACACCTTAACTATAGGCATGTAACCAGCTTCCCCGTCTTCTGTCACCTCTGCCCCTTGATTACAAGAGAAAGATGACATAGCTGATCTGCTCCTGCAGCAAAAAGTCTGTCTGAAATGATAAGGAAAAGTATGGTGGCATCATAAAAACATATTGATTGATTATGGCATGAGCATAAGTCTCTTCCAATGCTCCAATAAATCAACCAGTCTCAGAGGTGCCACAGCATCACTGCCACAGACAGCACGGCTGCTTGGCTGGAATATTTCACAACGAGGGAACAGGCTATCTCATCGCCTCTGATTGGTGTAATTATCCAGGGATTTGTGAAAAAGTTCACACAAGATCTGAGTCAACTTTTCACCTTCATGGTTTCTCAAAAGATGAACATATATCATTGATATATTTGCTGCAGATGTGCTGCTAACTTCAGAGGATGGAACAGTGAGGTCAACCCTTTTGATTCTTTTGCTCCTCAGTCGCATTTCAATATGGTCTTTAGAAACTTAGCTACAAGGCAGACATTGGGGAATAATGAGACCTAGACAGCATCTTAAAAAGCAGAGACATCACCTTGCCGACAAAAGTCCGTATAGTAAAAGCTATAGTTTTCCCAGTAGTGATGTATGGAAGTGAGAGCTGGACCATAAAGAAGGCTGATCGCCAAAGAATTGATGCTTTTGAATTATGGTGCTGGAGGAGACTATTGAGAGTCCCATAGACTGCAAGAAGATCAAACTTATCCATTCTGAAGGAAATCAGCCCTGAGTGTTCACTGGAAGGACAGATCGTGAAGCTGAGGCTCCAATACTTTGGCCACCTCATGAGAAAAGAAGACTCCCTGGAAAAGACCCTGATGTTGGGAAAGATGGAGGGCACAAGGAGAAGGGGACAACAGAGGACGAGATGGTTGGACAGTGTTCTTGAAGCTGCTAACATGAGTTTGACCAAACTGTGGGAGGCAGCGGAAGACAGGAGTGCCTGGTATGCTCTGGTCCATGGGATCGTGAAGAGTCTGACACGACTAAACAACAACAACAAGGTCCAGGTATGTTTCTTCTCCAATATTTTGCCAAAGTTTCTCAAAATAGACAATTTTTTAAAAAAAGTTTTGTCAGGGACATGTTGGATGAGGCGGAGTGGTGGGAGCCACCAGCTCAAGAGCTTTCCAGTGAGGGCTTGGACTGGTTGGATGAAGAAGACTGGTGGGAGCCTGCTTCCCAAGAACCCACAAAGGAAGGGATCCAAAGATTACATCTTAGAGCCTGCAGCCTGGTGGTGAGCCACTGAGTGTGCTGGTCCCGTGGGTTACCCGAGAGGTGAGGTCCAAGTCTGGTCCGTGGTCGAAGGTGCAACGTGGAGGCAGTCCGTAGTAGCTGAAGCTGGGTACAGGGCAGGGAGTCAGGTGAAGTCAGGAACAGGCAAGCAAGCAAGCAGGGAGCCAGGGCAGGTCAAGAGCTCTGGCAGAAAAGCAGGACAGGATTCAGGCAGGAACTAGCAACCAACAATGTTGCTCCTATAACTTGGGACTGAGGCTGGCCAGCTTTTATCTGCCCCAAGACATAGGGTGGCCCCGATCCTCTGGTGACTCACCTCTCCTGGCCTGGAGGCGAGCACTCCTCCTGCGGGAACTTAGCTCCCTCCGCCTCTCTGCCCTGAGCCTCTGTAGCTCAGGAGAGGCTGGAGGGTTACCGGACCCAGAAGCAACCTCAGCGTCCTCTGACAGGGCTGAGAGTGGAGCACCTGCAGGCAATGGGTCCTCCATCACCTCAGGAGCCATAGCAGGCTCTGCTGATACCTTCACCTAAGGATCCAGCACAGGTGAGGACCCTTCAGGCTCATGCTCAGCTGGTTCTGGAGGCGGGGAATCCTGTGCAGGCTGGGATCCCTCAGGTTCAGCATCCGAGTCTGAATCCCAGGCCATCACACTGAGGAGCAGTCAGCAGAAAGGATGAGCTGGTAGCTGGTAGAAACAGGAGACTTGAGCAATCAAGGGGGACTCAGAAGAAGGAGGGCCTTCCAGGACAGGATTAGAAGCTGAGAGTTGCAGCATGCATGCAGACAGTCGCAGGCCTTTTGACTCTCCTCTTCCTCTGACTCCCCACTTGAGAAGGATCCTGCATATTGCTGAGCAATGTGCCAGACTGGTCCAGAGAAGGAGCCCCCCGCCCTCGATGCAGCCTTCGTCTGGTTGGGAGGAATCCAGAGTGAGAGGTGGGGGGGGGGGCATGCCTAAAGCTTAGTTTCAGCAACACCGTCACTGAGTTAAGATGAACCAGGAACATTGCTGTATTGTTTTGTTTCTTTCTGCTAATGGAAAGCTAATTGCATTCCATGCCTTCCATGTCTGTGCCTGTCTTGTGGTTGACCTGGCTCCTGGACAGCTCCTGAGCATGACTCAAACTGAAAGCTGCAGGCAGAAGATGCACACTCAGGGCTGTGGAACCTTTTTAGACTGAGGGCCACATTTCCTTTTGGGAAACCTTCTGGGAGCAACATGCCAGTGGGTGTGGCCTGAGGCAAAAGTGGGCAGAACGATTAATGTAAGTTCTACTTTTGCACAGTTATCTAGTTTTACACACGCTCACACAACCCTCTCGTGTCTTTCAGCCACATGAGCAAGAAGCATTATTAGAATTCAATTAAGCATTCCAGTCAAGCAAAAACACCCCAAGAGGGTGCAAAGTATGGTCTGGGGAGATGAGGTATGTCTGAGGGAGAGGTGCAGTCCAAGAGCCAGATTGAGAGATTTCAAGATCCACATTTGGCCTCTAGACCTTTGGTTGCCCACTTCTGATCCTAATCTTTGTCAAATTCCTGGAACCATTTTTATGAATGATTAAGTACATGGCCCTATATGTGTGTCTACTTAGAAACAAGTCTCATTGAGTTCAAAAGGGTTTCCTCTCAGAAAAGTGGGAATAGGATTAAAGCCAGAATGACTCAGAATGTCTAGAACCATAACATTGCAGAATAAAACTTTTTTTCAAGCACAGAGTGGAAAATCATTCTGCAAATAGCTTACCTTAGTTCTAGAAAGATATTCCCTTTGTATCTGAACTGAAGCTGTGACAAATGAAGCAACCTTTTGTAGCTAGCACATCTTTAACCAGAAGCAAATACAGCTTCTGATGAACTGACCAGTACCGGTAACCATTTGTGCTATTTTTATCCATGCTTGCTTGTCTTTTGGGGGTCTTCTGTTCTATCTGATGACACTTAGTGGCCATGCCTCAAGGCTTCTATATCTTTGACCAAAATCTCTACCCAGACAAACACTGTTCTGTATTTTTTTAGTCATGCTGCATCCTATCACCAAAAACAGACAACCATCTGAGAGATTTGTGAGCAATTCTGCTTTAGGACTAAAATGTATTAGCATTTTAATAGCCTCCTCATTCCATGAAGTCTTTCCTGTTGAGCTGCATTGTCAGCGAGCCTCTTCTTCTTGCATGTCCTCTACAGTTTACTATACAGTATATCCACATTTTGAATAACAGGGAGAAGGTGAGTTACAGTCTCTTTTGGCCGTTATGTAGCCTTTTCCCATTCTACTTAATGTAACAGTATCATTATGCTTGACTGCCAGAGAATTTCCTCCAATACTTACGGTTTCTATTATAGTTGAATTGATTGGACTTTGGAATCCAGAACTACAGCTGCAGTTTGCTGAGTATGGCAACCTTTGTCTCAGCTCCTGATACATATATTGTTTCAGAGATGTACTCTGTTTTTACTTTTACAATTTTTTCCCTGGTGAGTTGAATATAATTTTCCCCCAATTGTTTATTTTTTAAAAAAATAATATTTATTACTTTTATAGATTACAAAAAGGAAAGAGAAAAACAGAAAAAAAGACAAAGGAGGAAAGCAAAAAGGAAAAACAAACAAACAAACAAACAATACAGTACAGTATATAAACAATGCAAAACACAACTTAAACTCAAAACTAAACACATTAAACTAAACTAAACAAACCCCACTCCCTAACCTTAACCCTAAATAAAACAAAACGAAAACAATTTAAAAACATACATCATCCCTTTTCCGTACTCTATCTTTCATTCCCTTGTTTCCTCGACCTCCTCTCACCTCCCTTTTTGTATTCCACTTCTATTAAT